>NC_052622.1:8338011-8452686 GCF_016545825.1 Eucalyptus grandis | reverse complement strand
AGCTGAACCGAACTAAGCCTAAGTGGTGCATGGCAGAGAAAACAAGGCCTCTGAAAAAATAATTTTATTAAAGGTGGAGCATGTGAAGTTCGCTGAAAACCGGGCACTAAGCGAGGCTAGCATCTTCATCTAACCATAATCTCATCTTTGACTTTTCCCAGACAATTTCCGTCTTGTTATGGGAGAAGGTGCAACACACGCTTGTCTCTCCTTTTTCTTAATTTTTTTTTTAAGCTCTTGCAGTTTGGGATTTGTTTTCTCACATGGAAATTGGTTTTAATTTTACGAGGCATGTTGCAACTTGACAATGCAGCACTAGTCATTCATAAGTTCGGTCATCACATGAATTAAGTCCATGCTCTTGTGAAATTATTGACTCTTTTACTACAAATCCAACCATTGAATCGGAGGATACTAGTTACATGTGCTAGTTCTGTTGAGAAAACATTTCCTAAGTAGATTTGATAATTGACAAAATTTAAAAACTTTGTTTCCGATAAAAAGTATTTTCAGGCGGAAAGTTTGATAGAATAGGATTGGACGATATCAATTAGAATCAGAGTCATGGTTTATTCTTCATTCCTTACATACTCTATCAAATGGCTAGGAATTAGTCAAATACACTCATGTAACGGCTAGTGATGATTGATTGGATTCATTGCCATTTTTATGAAAAGTTTCAAAAGGAAAGTCTTCCTAATATCTATTGGAGATTCAACCTCCCTGGAATTTCTTATTAGAGGCGAAAAATTCTTTCCATTTGTAAACACTCAACTTTTGAAAACCCAAACTGCTGTATGGGCAACAGAACATATGGGAAGCTTCATCCTTTGCGATCCTAAGGCAATCAAATCTTCTCAACTAGATTCATGACCAACGGGTAGATTGATTGGATGATCTTTCTAAAGATATGTCCAACGATCAACTTGGATTAGGAGGAGTATAAGAGAAGATTTGGAAGCTGAAGGGATTAAGAATTCGCATTCACGAGAATTAAAGCTTTTAATTTCAAAGTTTGAAAAGTGTTTTGTGATCTTATACTTTCATCTCTATGAGCTTTATTGTGTAACCACTTAAGGGTTGAGAGGGTATGAGGAGTTATACACACGTTCAAAGCTCAAATCTTGTAAGATTTGATCAATTCTTATCGATGGATTCTAGCTAATAGGCTGTAGCACAGAAGAATGAATATAGGCTTGTAAAAGCCTAATCACTATAAACCTTTGTGTACAATTCTCTATCCTTTACTCATTTTTATTAATTGTCATAGAATTGTACACTAGTAAGATCTAACCAATTCATTAGAAGTTGTCTTTCCGCAATATTTGTTTAAAGTCTTTCATTTCCATACAATCACCTAGTCACCCATCTTTAGGTGATGAATCTTGCCATAATAGTATCTAGACACTGTGTGAAGCACATGTCTAACTAGTAAGAAGAAAGCTTTTGACAAGAGTTTCTAGCGGTAGTTTGGTAACCCAACACCCAGTTTAGATGCGTTTTTTATTTTAACGTGTTGGTACCTGTATGTCACATCTCTCCAATCAGAGAAAAAGTTTTTCTTTTATTGTCCCTAGGAATACCTCCTAATTTTATATGATAGAGTTCATATGAAATAGTTTTATGACATATTTAGATCCAAGTTTTGTGCAAAAGGTAGGTTATCAAAATCATGTATGCTCCTAATTATTAACGCATGGTCTTGTCCATCATTGTAAAAGGGGATGAGGCTTTTTTGCCAAAAGGACTACAAGTTCAAGCCCAACTCGAATCGGCTCGCGACGGCTCAATTTTTTATCCATGTAATTTTATAAGGAACAAAGTATCAAGAAATTGTATAGACGATCCATTTTGTATTTGATGTACTTGTATCGCCATAGTCATAATATTATTAATTGGGAGATCTAACTAAGTAGGATCATTTTTCGTGCTACTTAAGAAGGAATCACATGCAACATCATTTTATCAATCTAGCAAGATATAGTTCTTGATTATACTTTCATTTTATCTAAAAAAGAAAAAAAAATTCAAATATTGGCATAAAGTAGAGTCATTCTCTTAGAAGATGGTCTAGAATGGATTTTATTTCAAATAGGAGCATGAAGTAGCCAATTTAGTCTTAAATAAGGGCTTTAAGCGGGGTTTTTTCAAAAAAAAAAAAAAAAATACTTAGAGTGGACCTTAATTAAATAGAGAATACCCTGAAAACCCAAAACTGAGTATACTTGTGACAAATTTACCCCAAACTATTTTTTTGACCACCAAAACTCCAAACTGGTATACCTTTGACAAATTTACCCCAAACTAGTACACTTGTGACAAATTTACCCTCTGTTAGTTTTTGTTAAATTTTATTATCAAATTATTAAATTAAATGACACGTGACAATTGACTAGTATACCAATTTAGGATTTTACGATCCGTTTGTCAAAATTTACAATTTTTATGATTTTTTTGTGGTATTAATTCAATTTAGAGAAGAATATATTTATCACAAATTTATCGCTTTAGAGTTTTTTGCGGTCGAATAAATTAGTTTAGGGTAAATTTGTCATAAATGTACCAATTTAGGGTTTTTTATGGTCAGTCGGGGTAAATTTGTCACAGATGTACCAATTTGGGATTTTTCATGATCAAAAAAATAGTTTGGGGTAAATTTATCACAAGTGTACTAGTTCGGGTTTTTCAGGGTATTAACCCATTAAATAAAGACTTGAACTAAGGTTGTTTTTTTTTTTTTTTTTTTTTTTTTTAAAGGGGGAGCTTGGAGTCAACATTATTTCAAATAGCTAACTTAATCTCAAATAAGGGATTGACCTTGCTAGCTTGCCAAATCTTCATCAACCTAGCCAGCTTACACATGTGCCTTACATGTTTATTTAGGTGGCAACATCAACGAGCCAAGAATGCCAGATATGATCGAAATGGAGAAGCTACTTACATTAGTGATATTAAAAAGAAAATTTCCCCACGAAGAAATCTTAAACAATTGTAGCTTCAATTTAGGGTTTTTTCAAATTGGGCCAAAGTAGAAAATTTCGAATAAATTTACCTTCAATGTTGCCGTCTTGCCACTGGAACACGCATATGAGTCCACAGCAAGCTGGTTAGCAAAGATTGATTAGTTGATGAGTTTGGGCCCTTATTTTTTATTAAATAGGTAACTTCATATCCTTATTTGAGTCAATGTTCATTATAGGTTTTCTTTTGAGAAAATGACCCGACTTCATACCTTTATTTGAGATAAATTGATTACTTCAAGCTCTTATTTTAGACAAGGTTTACTTTTGACCCTCTTCTAAGAATACGACCACACCTCAGGTCTTTATTTGAGATTATGTTGCCCATTTCAGGCCCCTTTTTGAAATAAAATCTACTTAGAGCCTTTTTGAGAACATGATCCAATTTCATGCTCTTATTTGAAATTTTTATTCTTCTAAAATACTTGTTATCCTATTATAATAAATTGAAACTCTAAGCTCCTAAAGATGTTGAAAGTTACAAACAGATCTGTTGACACTCGAAAGTTATAAACAAATCTGCGGAGAGAGATCAAGATTGAGAATTACTGAAATTTCCTTTTAAAGAATTCAAGGAGCAAATTTAGTTTCATCATTGTATGTGTCAATAAGATATTTGGACTCCTTTAAGAATTGGTAGATAATATTGACAAAATGAATTTCATCGGAGGAGAGTAGAATTTCGTTCTCTTCTCTTACAAAAGATTTTGATTGGTTATGCAAGAGAATAGAGGAAGTGGGGTTTACTGTTCGTGACGGTGAGTCATCCTCTTCCAAATTAGCGATGTTAATGGAACACAAAAAGTAATTTACTGTTAAATGACCGTCATCTCTACAGAACGACTTCATATCTCTATCTACTTTCACATTAATTAACTCATAAGGTGTTACTTAATTATTTGTCAGCTACAGAATTCGAAGACACACATTTCGTCTTCAAATAACCGTGAGTCTCACTGAAAGTAACTTTGGCCTTAGATGCTACTATCGAGAGAGCCTTAATTTTTGCATGGAGAAGAAATGATTTGCATGCATTGAAATTAAGCCTTTTCTTTCAAAATTTGCAATGTTTATACATAATACTGGGGAAATTGTAAGTTAAAAATTTATCGTCTTTTTGCCAATTCAGTCATAATTTTTTCAATTTTGTCAATTGAATTCTAAACCCTTTCACTTTTTGCGAATTGAGTCCATTGGGCCAATTTTTGCTGAAAATTGTTAATGTGGACGCTAGCCATTTTACGTGGTATGATTAGCGCTCATATGGACAACTTTTCATAATATTTAAATATTTTTCTCAAATTTTATTATTATTTATTTTTTGTTGTGCTTTTTTCTTGTGTCAATAAGAATCACAGGTGACCCTTGCCGGTCTCAAAGACCTTGCCCCCGACTGATAGGGCTGCACCAAGGGCCTTCGCACCCTCACCCAAGGCCATCATGACCTCTTCAACTGCAGGCAAGGGTGACCCAAGGCCATCGCGACCTCGTTGGCTATGGGCGAGGGTAGATTTGGGCAAGGGCCTCCTCACCCCGTGACCGGCAGGGCTACAAAGACCCTTATCCACAATAGCCTTGGTCACTGGTGACCCTCACCAGCATTGGAAAAAAAAACCAAAGGAAAAAAAAAAAGAGTCGAAAAATATTAATTATTAAAAATTGTCAACGTTAACGCTAACTATGCCACATAAGATGGCCGGTGATTACCTTAGCAATTTTTGGTCAAAATTGGCAAAATGGACTCAATTGGTTAAAAGTAAAAATGTTTATAACTTAATTAACAAAATTGAAAAGTTTATGACTAAATCGACAAAAGTGTAATAGATCTACGACTTTTTGGACAATTTTCCCCATAATATTTAGTGGGGTTAGATACCACATGGTTTAGTGTTTATATATAAATATATAAATTGCAATTGTTGTCAACATAGAAAATTATTCAAAAAGTTCTAAACATATTGCACTATGGCCAATTCTTGCCAATTAGTCTTAAACTTTTAACACTTTATCAATCGAGTCCATCTAGTCAATTTAACTAGAAATCACTGAAATGGACGCCAAAGGATGCCTTGTAGGAAAATTGGCATTGATGTGGATAATTTTTTATAATTATTTTAAATTGATTTTTTTGAATTTTTTTCTTTCCTTCTTCCCTCTGGTCGGTCATTGGGCCTCGGTGATAGCTAGCTTAGCAATTGCAGGGCTCAACCCTTGCCTCTAGCCAATCATTGGCCATGGCTGAGGCCTAGCAACTAGCTAGAAGAATAAGGAAAGAAAAAAAGAAAAGAAAAATAAAAATTATAAAAAATTGTCCATGTCAGCCCTAACCATCCTATGTGACATTATCAGAGTCTATGTTAGCAATTTTTGTATAAAATTGACTAGATGGATTCAATTGGCAAAGTGCCAAAATGTTTAAAACTTAATTGGTTAAATTAAAATGTTTAGAACTGAATTAATCACAACATAATAGGTTTAAGACTTTTTGAACAATTTTCCAATCAAACAAATGCTATCTCACCATTGCCGTCGTCCCTAGTGGCGAGTTTTCTCCCTCCACCTTTGTCCCTGCAGCCCCCGTCTTCCCATATCCTTCCCTCTAGTTTTAGAACCCTTCTTTCTTCCTGTCAGAGGCCGAAGCTGCCGTCGAGCTCTACCTCAGCTGGCGAACCTACCGGTGGTCCAGATATTAGAGGGGTACCTTTGTATCCGGAGGCTTGGTGACATCCATAGCCATGGAGGTCGTCGAGATTCCAAATCCAGAAGCACGCCTCTCGATTTAACGATGCAGCTAGTCCATTGCTGCCGCCTCAATGGGGAGGCCAATATCCGGACGGCCATAAAAGAGTAGCCAAGGTGGGCGACGGCTGCGAGCTCAAAAAACAAAATGGCGAAACGGAGGCATGGAGGTTGGGCTTGGCTTGGACGGATGGAAAGACAGAGCATACGATAGAGACAACAGAAGATGGTGGCACGTCTTCGACGGCATGTCTTGGATGTGCTGCAGTGGTCGGCTTGGACTCGACAGCGGCAACTTCCCTTGTGGCAACGTCGAGAGGAGCCACGGAAGTTGTCAATCGTGTATATGCACAGAAGACTTGATCTTTAAACACTCATCAAGTTCATTTGAGTTCCGTTACGTGGAAATACCTTATGGTCTGTTTGGAAGGAGAGAATTGGGGTAATGAAACGTGGGTAAAGAGTTGGGCTATTATTCAAATTTTCAGGAGGACTGAAAGAAATTTTTACTTTTATTTTTTCTCGTTTTCTTCACCAAATGCTCGACTTAGAGAGTAGGTGATGAGAATTATTTTTTTTACACGCAAGACATGCAAGTGAGTGCCTAGGATGTCGTGACTCGAGAGTGCCGTGAATCCGACCGGCCTGGGTAAATTGTCCATGGCCATTTTGTACGAGCAATTTCATGAAACCTCGAGCCTTCATATGTTCAAAGCTAACGATTTGATTTTAGATCAGTGAAATGAATAAAATGAGCCACTCCTCCATTCAATTGACACATGTCGTATGATGCATGCATTACTGTGAAATTTCATGGAATTTCAGTCATCTATTCTGAAAATTTAAACTATCAAAGGAATGTGTGACTACTTCAAACTCTTTAGGCTACGTTTGGTCGTCCGATTTCTAATCGGGATAGAACTGATAGGATAGGATATGAAATCCTGAGATTTTTTTTTTTTTTTTAATTTTTATATCATATCCATTATTTGGTGAATCGCAAAAGTATTAAAGTCGAATATATTCACATCATATCATGTATATATTTTTTTTGAGATAAATGGCATATCATTATAAATGAACATAAATATTCATAAACGGAGATGGTGAAAATCTGTCGTAACACTATTTCTTAATTTATTTTAATTTTCCTCTTTTTTTATATTATATTCTTTATTATTTATTTTTTCCCCTTTCATCATTCTTTAATAAAATTTTATCAAATAGTAAACTGTACTAACATACCTAAATATATAATAAATATAAATATTTAATTTATAGATTAAATGTTTATTATAAGATAGAATTAAAGTTGAATATATAAATTAAAATAAGATTAATTAAAATATTTTTTATTTTTTATTTCTTAAATTAGAATTCAAATATTACTTATATTGAAATATAATTTCAATTTTGTTAATTTAAGAAGTTTGTTATTCGAGAAAAATAATTTTCCTATTATGGACGTTAGAAATCCTATCCACCTTTATCCCACCTCCTCCATGGGATATTTTTATTCTGCCTATATCCCCTTTATATCCGACTTTATTATGTTCTAAGCGAGCACCAAACATAGGATATGTTTTATCATATCTTATCCCGAATTTTATCCCGACTGCCAAACGCAACCTTTGTACTTCTCTTCACAAAGAGGTTGAAGTTTGCCCTAAAACTACTAAAATATGAGATTATACAAGGGGGAGGCAAATAGGGCATATAAAGGTTTGAACTCAGAATCTATTACTATAATACCATATGAAATTATATGCAACAACATTTAATTTAAACTATTTAAAAGAAAGTCGTAATTTAGTCCAAATACTTTAACAATCACCATTGACCTAACACGATAGGAAAATAACCATAGAATGAGCCAAATGCATCAAGGAAAGTGTATATTTATCTTTGTAGATCATTGATAATATCGAACAATCAACTAAAACTAGTGATTGGGAGGATGTGGCGTGTTCCAGCATTTTGCTATTGCCAAGTCACCAGTAATTCCAATCACTAGTGCCATCTGGAGGCCTAACTAGTGGAGGTCTTGCTTGCCATGTTGTTGTCAAGGGTCGATCATTTGGGATCAAAATTGTGTGGCGACTTAGGCTTTTTTGATCGCTTGCAATTGTTAAAGTGCCTAAACCAAACCTTTCTTGGGATCGATTGCTCACTCGTTTGCTCACCCAAATCTTTAGAGAGAGAAAGTTCTTAGAGAGAGAAGTTCTAAATGAAGAGGAAGGAACTTTGATTCCGAAATGGTTGGATAATAAAAATGAGGGGAGGGCAACACCTCTTCTTATACTTGAGCCTTTCAGATTACAACCATTATATTTGACAAACAAGATCGTATCTTTTAACCTAACAATTACTGACATTTATGCCAAGAGAGTTTCAAATTTTCGGTGCAATTACCATCTTGCTCATCCTTGGGAATGTTCCGAAGCTCTTGTGGAAACCCTAGCAATTTTGGGAAGTCTTCCTCGATCATACACAGTCCATTGGTCGCGAGAACCTCATGACTGTGACATTTTCCCCCACTCATTTGAGTGACACCCTCAGCGCTCTCGGCTTGAGGAGTGGTCTTTTTCTTGGCACGAGCTCGAGCTCTTTGATTGCTATTTTGCTTAGTCCTAAGCCTCTCGATCGGTGGACAATATGGCTCCATCTTCAGCTTGGGCATGGCACATGGCAAGTACTCGGCCTCAAGAAAGAGTACTTGGATTGGCATGTCACGAGGTGGAGTATGTGGATCCAACCCTACCTTCGGCTTCTCAAAGATTGCAAATTCAGTTGTGACTCGGTCGTGTGCTTCTTGGCCTTTAGACTTTTGTCGAGGTATGGGATTTTGGCAATGGTCTTGGTGTTTATCACTCCCTTGATCATTGGGATCATCGTCGGACATTGCAGGTCAAGGATCATGATGCACTTGGTCCTCATGTTGATCATGGACCTCACACTATGGAAGAATTGTATGCCCAAAATCAGGTCGTAGTCATTGTTGACGCCTTAATTTTATTTAGGTTTTATTTTATTAATTAAGTTTTCGGATAATAAAAAAAACAAACAACAAACAAACAAAAAAAATAAACAAAAACAAAAGAAAGCAAAAAGAAGCAGCCTCTTTCCCTTTCCTCTCCCTTCTTCCTCGCGTGGGCCCTCCAGGGCCAGGGCCTAGCCTTTTTCCCCCAAAGCCCGGCCCCCTTTTTCTCCCTTGTCTTCTTCCTCCTCTTTCTTCTTCCCCAACCGGATAAGCAGCACGCACCGGAGACGAGGACGCGCTCGACGCCGAAATGGAGAGGGAGATGACAGCATACATGGAGTGGACGCGTCTTCAATGCAAGGCGGCCTAGCTAGAGCCACCTCGACGGATGCGATGCCGGTTCGGCCGGCGGAGGCCGTTCGGCTTACGAAGATCGGCGGTTGAAGCTCCGTCGACTGGCCGCCCCCTCACCTATAAATAGGCTTCTCTCGACGATGGCGAAGAACACAGTGAACTCAGAGATTTCCCTTGAGAGACTTCAGGGGAGATCAAAGAGTGAGCGTGCGAGAGAAATCGAGTCGCGAGCTCGACCGACCTCCCTTCAAGAGACTTCGGGGGAGGCCGGAGGCAAGCGAGCCCGAAGGGGGAGAGATCTGAGGTAGGGGTCAAGCAAGAGAGAAAGCGGAGAAGGAGGTCAGATCTGGAACTCCAAGAGAAGGAGAGGCCGTCTGGACGTTGGATCTGGAAGGGGGAAGACTCACGGTCGCCGTGCCGGACTCCCTGCTATGTCGACACAGCCCCGCAAGCAAATCCCTACAGCTGGGCCAAGCTGTGCCCCGACGCCGCTGTTGCCCCAGATCTCGCCGTCCCCGCCGCCGTGAAGCCCTCTTCGACACCTCGCCGCTGCTATTCCTCGACACCGCTGCCGCCGTTCCCCGCACGTCCTACACGCAACCCCGACGCCGCCGGCCCTCGACGACTCGCCGAGACCCCCTTGCGTGTTGGGTCGCTGTCGCACCTCACACCGCTACCGTACCGTCGCCTGCTGCGTTACCTCCGTCGCCGTCCTACGACGTCTCGGCCATCCTTCATTGGTGCCCAATAGGTAAGGAGAAGGAGAGCCTTGAATTCGGTCACTGGGTCGGACGAAAGCCTCCATCGGGTAGGGTTTTGGCCGAAAGCCGGCCGGGCACACCTCACTGGGTAGGGTTTCGACTAGCTTGGGCTATTCGCGTGGGCCGGACCCTTTTAGAAAATAAGGCTATTTGGGTTGGGCTTGTTTTTTTTTTTTTTAAAAAAAGAAAACAAAACAATCAAAAATCCGAGTCGGGCCCGCGTTGCGGGCCTATCTGGGTCTTGGGCTCGCAGGCTGGGTCGACCCAACCTAGGGATTCGAGTTCGTTTTTAATATTATAATATAATGTAATATTTTAAAATTTTAAAATAAAAAATAATTTATTTTTTAGAAAATAAAAATTAAAAATAACCATATTTTCCCAAAAAGGCCAAAAAAGTCAGAAAAAGCCAAAAAATTATTTATATTTTCAGAAAAAGATCAAAAATAAAAAAAAAAAAAATGCTTTTTATGTCCAAAAATGAGAAAATGTCCAAAAAAATGTTTTTCCTTCACAAAATACATGGAAAAATCCTCAAAAATCGAAAAAGTCTTAGGGTTTAAATAAGATTAGGTACCGAAAGGGCATTAGTGATTAACTAGTGTAATTAAGTCACCGATCCTAATTTCTCTGTTGCGTAGGAGCGAGTATTTCTCCCGATACTTCGCTTGGGTTTCTAATCGACCCACCCCAAACCGATTAGTGGCGACTCCATTTTAAAACTAACTTACGGTTAAAAAATTGACAATTAAGTCGTGAATTGGTGGACTTGGGAGAATTCGGGTTATGCCTAAAAGACCTAACCGAACCATTAGCCTCCTTTAGGCGCCCGCCCTTGATCGGGCGCCAAGAAAAAGAGGTCGTGACAGCTTGGCGACTCCACCGGGGAAAATTTGAGGACTTAGGCCATTTTATCTTTGTTTAAATGCTTTGCTGACTTAGGTTTTTTTCTTTTGTGCAGGTTAATAGCTTAGAGTTTTTTTATATATACATATATATAATGTTTTGTGATTATAAACTACTGTGCATCCTTAAATGTTTTAGCACTACACATGGCACACACAACCCGGCCGCCGGACCTGGGCCGCCATAGGATATTTATGATGGTGTTAAGAAAGATACGGCTTCGAACGCGAGACTGTGTTGTAGAGGTTGCCTTTCTTTTCCTCGAATTTCTCTAGCCGAAGTTAAGAGGGTATGCTATCAACGCGAGATTGCGACGGGTGGATACCTTTTTAATTTCAATAAACCTTCTCAGTTAGAAATCGAGCCACACATATCATGCGCATGTCTATGTGATTGTCATTTATTTTCTCAGGCGAAGTAAGTTTTTTTCCGTGCACCCTGCGATTTACTTACCTTCCTGTATATATTGAGTGGTCCATGATTAGTCTAGGATTTAATACCACGATCATTTAAATTTGGAAGTAATTGTCATAAAGTTAAAAAAAAAAAACTTCGGCAAAGGAAATTACTTTCAATTGGTGTTTTTATTTCTTGAAGCATGTTACAAAGTTCCTTTTTGGGAAAATTTTAATTTTTGTTTGCTTCAAAAAGGAATATAAGTTTTTTTTAAAAAATTTGTTGCAATTCATGCTTTCTTCACCTTTTAAATTAAATATCTTTTTAGTCCATGCTAATACGTCGGATGTCTTTCAATCCCTGTTTAGGAAATCCTCTTCATGTATAAACTTTTCATAAATAAGCAAAATGGTAGGATTAGGTTGTCATCATGGACTGACTCCCTACTTATGCCATGTATTTACACACACTTGCTTATTCATAGACAGGTAATCACGGAGTGTCAACGTTCGCCGATCCAGACTCGCTCAAAAGCAAGAGCAAGAATGGCCAAAGAAAATATACCAAGCCGTATTGCGGTCGTGGAAAATGAAATGAAGCAAGTCTTCAATGTGCTTCAGCAACTTTCAAAGTAGATAGACTCCATCCAGGGCAAGCTCAGTCCCGCCTCGGCCTCAATCGAGGTATTGTTGCCACAATCATCTACTAGGGGTGATCAAGGTGGAGATACCGACGATAATATGCCTGAATTAGAGGATGATCCGCACCAAACTGCGATTGAGAAAGTGAAGCTAGGTAGTTTGTCTAAAACTGAGCATGACAAACGCCTCGAAAAGCTTGAGGAGAGGCTGAAACAACTGCAAGGCCTCCAAGATCCTACTTTGACGGACCTCTCCATTTATTCCAATGTCAAAATGCTGGAAAAATTCAAAATGCCTGAGTTTGAGAAGTACGATGGCACGACTTGCCCTAGGGCTCATTTGCAAATGTACTTGGTTCGAATGACCCAATACGTTAATAATGCACCATTAATGATCCAGTTGTTCCAATCAAGTCTAATAGGCCCTGCCCTAAGGTGGTACATTACAAGGAACGTGAATCTCCTCGAAACATGGAGTGAAGTGAGTGAGGCATTCCTCAAGCAGTATAAGTTCATAATGGACATTACCCCTTCTCGTGAGGATCTTGAGCGTACCGAAAAGAAAAAGCATGAATCGTTCAAAGAATATACTATTAGATGGAGGAATCTGGCCGCCCAAATCAGTCCTGAACCAACCAATTTCGAGCTGAGAAAGATGTTTATCAAAACCCTCCCTTACGAGTACCGCAATCGAATGGTAACCACGATCGCTGAATCATTTAATCAACTCATTCCAGTAGGGGAACAAATCGAGATAGGGTTGAGGGATAGTTGGTTCACTGAACCTGCATCCACGGGCAGGTTCAGCATGAAGAAAGATAAAGAACCCCTGGTAGATGTCAATGCAACCTACAATCATCCTCTAACAATTCAGACAAGTGCAAGACAGCAACAGACCACTAGCCGTCAGCCATCCCAGTGTTACAACAACAAGAGACAATTTACTCCTCTTCTTGGATCTCCGTCACAGGTACTGGCGATCCTCCGGAAGAAGAACCTCCTTTCGATTGAGCCAAAGCGACCCAACGCTGAAAGTTTTTCCAACTATGACCCGTCAAAAATATGCGACTATCATATGGAAGAAGTGGGGCATTCGACTGATGAATGCTTTGCCCTCAAGAGTCGAATCCAGAACCTGTTAGACACTAAAGCTTTCTCATTCCAGAGCAATCCGCTCCCTGATCACACCGACAAAGTAAACACGGTATTTAGTTCTGAAGATAGTCAGAGCAGAAATGTCGAAGCACATACCGCTGACATCTATCAGGGGCTGGTGGAGGTCGGGTATTATTCAGGCAATGAAGTAGCACCCTTAGCAACAAAGAAAGAAGGGCTAGATGACATGATCACCATGTTTGGAGACCTTTTCATGGGTGCCATCAACGAAGGACCGTTAAGGGAAATGGGTGCAGGCCCGCTCAAGTAGAACCCTTTTTAATTTCCTTGCGTACTCCCCTACGTGGGAACTTGTACATTTTTCTTAAGTCTGGCTTGTTTTATTTTCAACATCAGTTTCGCTTGAGGAACTAACTTTTAAAATCACTTTTCCAAATGTAAATCCACATATTAAATAAAGTTGAAAATATTTTGAGAGCATGAGGCGGTATTCCAAACCGTCCTGGTGATACTATCCAACCATGAAAAGAAAATATCATCCAAGAAGAATACTGAGGGCTGGGCTTCCTCATGCTTTCTTCCCCTCAAAGATATATACTTTTGAAAACAAAAATGTTTCCTTACCAAAAGCTTGCGTCAAAACAAGATGTTAGATTTAATCATGTTTGTCTTTCTGACTCATTTATTTCCCATCTCATAATATCATCCGCATCCCCATTGACTTAGTGTGACAAGGGGCATTTGAAGCTGGCGCATCATGTGAGCTCGCCAAATTCAAAGACACTCTTCCAAGAAGGTAGTGGGGCAAATAGAAGAGAGCATCCCACTTCAAAAATGTAAGTTTTATTCTCTGAATATAATTTTGAAAATGATGTCCTCTCTTCTATTTACAGGAAACGAAAGATACAACGTAATAGGTACAGGCATCCGGTTGAAATCAAGCCGTCCCTAGGAGCTCTGTGCACTCCACCTCGCTCCTGCCCAACTCCTTCTCAAGCCAGATCAATATCTTTTCCTCACAACGTGCCCAAGCAACTAGATGATGTGATTTCATCAATGGGATTTCTAGCTTTGACAAGCCAAGAAGCACAGAAAAGGAATTTCTTCTCTTGAATTGGCTACTGTCAACAGAGAGAAAATCTAGACAGTTGAGGCAGTCTCTAGCCCCCTATTTCAGATGATGACATTAGGGCTTGGAAACCTCACTTCTTGTTCCAAACACATGCTCTCCCAAGAAGTAATTGCCATCAAAGAATTGGAGATTTTGATTGTCCATCTTAGATTCCATAGAAGCTTGAGGTACATGACTTTGCCCAATGACCATATAGTCAAAGACAGAGGAAAATTTCCACAGAAGGAAGGCGCTGAAGATAAATCGACAACCAACAATCATGCATACATGGCCACAAATGAGGAAGGCCAATTGAAAGAAATGTTGAACTGTGTCAAGACGAAGAGGCTATCATTGACATTCAAATATCCCTAGGAGTCATCAAATATAAACTTTGGGGAAGAGTAATTTGGTATCGTTTCCAATACTCCCAGTGTCTGAACTCACTTTTGACATATTTTCTCCTACTGACAGGAAGCATAGGATTCAAGAAACAAGCTTAATGGTTAATTTAGACAAATCAAGTGACCCATATCGATTTACCTAACTTGGTATGAAAGGACGTGTCGTCCAGAATCTGGTTTGGTTAAATGAAAAAAGAAACACCCTAAGGACACCACCAGCACCTTAGCCTAAATGGAGAATAATTGACTTAACAAAGCAAGAGACATAGGACTTCGTGTCCCCCTCTTACTTCAGGTTCACCTAATCATCTGCAAACCAATGAAGGGTAATGTTGTATCGCTTCCAAGTTGTTTGACTCTTGAAAGAGCTCCTGACTAGCATGATCCCTTTTATCTGTTGCAGGATCACTTGGCCGTAAAAAATGTGGATAACAAATTAAGGAAAGACATGTCAAACTTTGATAGGCTCTCCTAAGCGAGATGGCATCCTGAGTAATCACCAAAGCAAATGACAGAAAATCTTCAGGCCTCAACTCACATTTGATTTTGGCTAGACTAATTGATCTACTTGTACATCTTCTCTTCTACAGAGGCAAAAGCAGAGATGCCTGATCAGATTCCCAATCCTTGGCTGATCCTTCTTGTGTCATATCCCTAATCAATAAGGACAACCATCAACACCCATTTGTGAATAACTCTTTTTGATGTTCAAAATTTAACATATTTGGAAACACCATTATGTTAGCCCCTAAAGTTGTCAGTAGGGTCTTTTTCGAGTCAAAACCATTAATTTGTTTTGAGAGTACAAACTCCATCACATTTAAAATGCTGCACATATTTTCCAAATGGATTTTGCATGATAATTTTGTTTGTCTAAATCACTGATTCTACAAGGATTATTAGAAAAGACAGCTAAGTGAAGAATACAAGATTAATTGAGCATGTTGGATGAGGTGCGTCAAAATGATGAAAGGCAAACCATGTCCTACACACAGTCCCCCCCATCTATACACTTGTGAGATAAGTGCAGAAGATTCCATGACTGTAGGGTAAAGAGTTCTCTCGTGAATGGTACGACAACCAAAATAGTGAGAGGCATTCCATCGCTCACCCCATTGAGCCCCATACACTGGTGAAATTTCTATCCTACCCTCGTCAAGAACCACCCTACACTGGGCGGATTAGAGGCGAAGCAAAGATCACAAGGTGAGAAGAGAGATAGAAATTTTCTTGCTCGCACTTGCATCAATCTTCGGGTGTCTTTATTGCATATGAACACTCGCGTTAATTTAAGTGCCTTAGAATGACGAAGAGCAATTCCCTTTCTACGCACTCGTATCCATTGTACAACTTAATTGAGTCTGTAAATTCACCCTCGCATGGAGGCAAAGCAGAAGCCACTGTCATTTGAGCAGCGTAATCAGAAGCGCCGACAAAAGATGAAGACTCAATAATCTAACAAAGGCGTTTGCTTGAACTTGTCAAGATCAGCTCTCAAGCAATAAGAACAAAATAGGGGCATAAAAAAGCAGTGTACCTGGTAAAAGCAAGGTCAATGCCCATGGATGAAAAACAAAAGCAAAAACTATGGATATAAAAAAGCAGTGTGCTTGGTAAAAGCAAGGCCAATGTCTCCAAACAAAAAATACAGCTGTTTGTATTCCCGAGAGAAGTTGCTGTTGTGGTTTGATTAATGGAATTTTCAACTAACTGTGAGAAGAAAGACCGGTGACAAATGCCAAGGCGATCGCCAGCTCTTACCTTTTTACACATGAGTCAAGCCTACATTTCATCCCACTATAAAAAGTCTCTTCAAACTAAGGGCACTTCAATTAACATAGGATTTCATATGTCTATAAGCATCGCTCGAAGAAATACGAGGAGGATTATTCTATCTCTTTTCGTAGGATTCTTGACTTGCAAACCTAGAGATGAGTATGCGGCATCTTTTTCACAGAGCCATGACCTTGTTGGTCCCCTTTGATAAGCCATTGACCAAGCCTTCATCACAATTTCAACAAAGACCTCTCACATTGGTAAAGTCGTACCACTCGCGAGAATACTCAGACCTCTGCTGACATGATGATAGTGAGATAGTGTGGTCTTTATAAATCCTGCATCAATGGTCAGGATAGCTTTTTCCACGAGAGTGAGCGGAAAGTCCTTTTAGATTGAAAGTCCCTCGTCTGGCATGCTCAAGACATCTACATTTTGAATAAATGTTGTCTTTCAAAATCTTCCCCAGTGTAACTCAGATGATGCAAAACTGACAAAATTGTCATGCATAAATCACATTTAAACTCATAAATTTACAGCATATACAATCATGTGTGCATATTGTGCAAATAGCAGACATACTCTTAGAGATCAGAGATATTGCTAGGTAAGCATATCCTTATCCCCATTTGTCTTAAAGTACCCACCACTGTCCAGGTACTCTCTTATTGACACTCAACCTATTTGAGTCGTCCTTTATCGTTGAATACCTACTGCTGTCTAGGTATCTCCATTGTCTTTGAGTACTGGCCACCGTTCGGATACTTCCTTTTCTTGACACTCGACCTATTCGAGTTGTCCCTAGAATATTGATACTTGTGACTGACCAAGTATCCCTTTATCGTTGAATACCTACTGCTGTCTAGGTATCCCCATTGTCTTTAAGTACCGGCAACCGTTCGGATACTCCCTTTTCCTGACACTCGACCTATTCGAGTTGTCCCCAGAGTATTGATACTTGTGATTGACAAAGTATCCCTTTATCGTTGAATACCTACTGCTGTCTAGGTATCCCTATTGTCTTTGAGTACCGGCCACCGTTCGGATACTCCCTTTTCCTGACACTCGACCTGTTCGAGTTGTCCCCAGAGTATTGATACTTGTGACTGACTAAGTATCCCACTACTTTTGAGTGTCTTTCATTGTCTAGGTACTCCATTTCCGTGACACTCAACTTGCCCGAGTTGTCCCCAAATAATATAGCAGATGTTCAAGCATTCCATTCCTTTGTGTGCCTGCGCCTACCTAGGTATGCTTTCTTACACTTGGACCAGCTGAGTGGTCCCAAGTCGTATCATTAAATACTTGTGTTCATCCAAGTATTTCAGTACTTTGTACACCTGCGGCTACCCAGGCGTCCCAACCCTTTTGAGTGCCTGTGGCCATCCAGGTAAGCCTCATACCACATTCAAGTTTATAATACCAGGAGGTGAGAGACCTTCACGAATATACGGGGCACGCCCTCGATATTCCCATTACCAGGAGGTGAGGGACCTTCATGAATATTCAAGGTACGCCCTCGATATTCCCAATTACCAGGAGGTGAGAAACTTTCATGAATATCTTAGGTACGTCCTTGATATTCCCAATTACCAAGAGGTGAGAAACTTTCACGAATATCCAAGGTATGTCCTCGATATTCCTAATTACCAGGAGGTAAGAAACCTTCACGAATATCCAATGTATGTCCTCGATATTCCCAATTACTAGGAGGTGAGAGACCTTCACGAATATGCGGGGCACGCCCTCGATATTCCCATTACCAGAAGGTGAGAGACCTTTACGAATATCTCAGGTACGCCCTCGATATTTCCAATTACCAGGAGATGAGAGACCTTTACGAATATCCAAGGTACATCCTCGATATTCCCCAACTGCCAGGAGGTAGGAGACCTCCATGAATATCCCAGGTACGTTCTCGATATTCCCATTACTAGAAAGTGAGAAACCTTTATGAATATCCCAGGTACGCCCTCGATATTCCATCTACTAAGAGACTTAAAAAAACGACCAAGTATTCTCCAGAGTTTGGTAGTTATGATTATCCATGTACCCCTTTAATACCTGCGAACGTCTAGGTATCCTCCAAAAATTTGTACTTGTAATCATCAGGTACCCCTTCGATACCTACAAACGTCCAGGTATCCTCCAAGAGTTTGTACTTGTGATCATCCAAGTACTCTTTCGACACCTGCAAGCAATCAGGTACTCCTTCAACGCTTGCGAACATCCAAGCACCCTCCAAGAGTTTGTACTTGTGACCATCCAAGTACTCTTTCGATACCTACAAGTAATCAGGTATTTTCCAGCATCTAGTACTTGTGATCATACAGGTACCCCTTCGATACTTGTGAACGTTCAGATATCCTCCAAGAGTTTGTACTTGTGATCATCCAAGTACCCTTTCGACGCCTACAAAGGCCCAAATATCCTCCAGATTAGTACTTGTGAATATCCAGGTACTCTTTCAAAATGCCTGTAAATGTCCAGGCACCCAACAAACAGATGCCTTGAGAAAGGTCGACGCATCCCTCGAGAAAGGTCGGGAGCCATCCGGTGTCCTTGACAAAGATCAGACACCAAAAAAATAAGATGCCCTGAGAAAGGTCGGCACATCTCCCGAGAAAGGTCGAGTACCAACTGGTGTCCTCGATACAGATCAGGCACCCACAAATAGATGCCCTGAGAAAGGTCGGCGCATCTCCTGTCACGACGACTGAAGAAAGGTTTGGGTCCGAGACAAACCACTTACTGCTCTAACAGGCGATCGAAGAATGGTTTTAGCCATGGAAAAGCATTTTACCGTCACGGTGACCGAAGAAAGGTTCGGGTCCGAGGCAAATCACTTATTGCTCTAATAGGCGACCGAAGAGAGGTTCAGGTCCTAGACAAATTATTGATTGTTTTAACAAGCGACCGAAGAATGGTTCAAGTCCTGGAAAAGCAACCTCCTCATATCACCAGGTAAGATGACGCCTTGAAACTTGCCAAACTCGGGATTCACACCCTATCTCACTCACTCCCGGTAAGTAACTACAGGTATCTTTTTATATGTCTTAGTATATGTAAAGTTATATTGCTCTTTTTCCGCATATAATAGTAAGTTCCAAATAAAATATAATCTACTGCGCATGCTGGATAAAATTTAGGCATCAGTTTGCTTTGAATGCAACCTCTGCGAGCTCACCTTCAAAGAGGGGCAGCTGTTGATGCCTTAATTTTATTTAGGTTTTATTTTATTAATTAAGTTTTCGGATAATAAAAAAAAACAAACAACAAACAAAAAAAAAAAATAAACAAAAACAAAAAGAAAGCAAAAAGAAGCAGCCCCTTTCCCTTTTCCTCTCCCTTCTTCCTCGTGTGGGCCGTCCATGGCTAGGGCCCGGCCTTTTTCCCCCCAAAGCCCGGCCCACCTTTTTTCTCCCTTGTATTCTTCCTCCTCTTTCTTCTTCCCCAACCGGATAAGTAGCACGCACCGGAGACGAGGACGCGCGCGACGCCGGAATGCAGAGGGAGACGACAGCGTACATGGAGTGGACGCATCTTCAATGCAAGGCAGCCTAGCTAGAGCCACCTCGACGGATGGGATGCCGATTCGGCTGGCGGAGGTTGTTCGGCGTGCGAAGCTTTGTCGACTGGCTGCCCCCTCGCCTATAAATAGGCTTCTCCCGACGATGGCGAAGAACACAACGAACTCAGAGATTTCCCTTGAGAGACTTCAGGGGAGATCAAAGAGTGAGCGTGCAAGAGAAATCGGGTCGCCAGCTCGACCGACCTCCCTCCGAGAGACTTCAGGAGAGGCCGGAGGCAAGCGAGCCCGAAGGGGGAGAGATCTGAGGTAGGGGTCGAGCAAGAGAGAAAGGGGAGAAAGAGGTCAGATCTGGAACTCCAAGAGAAGGAGAGGCCGTCTGGACGTCGGATCTGGAAGGGGGAAGACTCGCGGTCGCCGTGCCGGACTCCCGCTGCGTCGCCACGCCCCGCGAGCGAATCCCTACAGCCGGGCCAAGCCGTGCCCCAACGCCGTTGCTGCCCTGATCCCGCCGTCTTGCCGCCATGAAGCCCTCTCGGTTCGACGCCTTGTCGATGCCGTTCCCTCGACACCGCCGCTGCCGCTCCCCGCACGTCCTACCGCAACCCCTCGATGTCGTCCTCGATGACTCGCCGAGACCCCCTTGCGTGTTGGGTCGCTGCCGCACCTCACACCGCCACGGTCTGTCGTCTCCCGCTACATCACCTCGTCGTCGTGTCGCCGTTTGCGACGTCCCGGCCATCCTTCATCGGCGCCGTCAAGAGGTAAGGAGAAGGAGAGCCTTGAATTGGTCACCGGGTCGGACGAAAGCCTCCATCGGGTAGGGTTTTGGCCAAAAGCCGGGTTGGGTGCACCTCACCCGAGTAGGGTTTCGGCCAGCTTGGGCTATTCGCGCGTGGGCCGGCTATCCCTTGGGCCGGACCCTTTTTAGAAAATAGGGCTATTTGGGCTAGCTTGTTTTTTTTTTTTAAAGAAAACAAAACAATCAAAAATCTGAGTCGGGCCCGCGTCGCGAGCCCGTCCGGGTCTTGGGCTTGCGGCCCGGCCGGACCCAACCTGTGGATCCAACCCGGTTCGTTAAAAAATAAAAAAATTATTTTTCAGAAAATAAAATAATAAAAAAAACCATATTTTCCCAAAATGGCCAAAAAGTCAGAAAAACCAAAAAAAAAATATTTATATTTTCAGAAAAAGATCAAAAATCAAAAAATGCTTTTTATGTCCAAAAATGAGAAAATGTCAAAAAAATTGTTTGTCCTTCACAAAATACATGGAAAAATCCCTCAAAAATCCAAAAAGCCTTAGGGTTTAAACAAGATTAGGTACCGAAAGGGCATTAGTGATTAACTTGTGTAATCAAGTCCCCGATCCTAATTTTTCTGGTTGCGCAGGAGCGAGTATTTCTCCCGATACTTCGCTTGGGTTTCTAATCGACCCACCCCAAATCGATTAGTGGCGACTCCATTTTAAAACTAACTTACAGGTTAAAAACTTGATAATTTAGTCGTGAATTGGTGGACTTGGGAGAGTCCGGGTTATGCCTAAAAGACCTAGCCGAACCATTAGCCTCCTTTAGGCGCCCGCCCTTGATCGGGCGCCAAGAAAAAAGAGGTCGCAACAGTCATAGAGGGGAATTACCTCAATGAGAGCTTGCCCTTCCATCCTCCAATTTGGATGTCCATGTCTAGAGTTGAGCCTATGCCTGCAAGGCTGTTTGAGTTGATGGACTTGAACGATTTTCCAGTTGGCTCCATGCGAAAGTCCCAAGGACTTTGCTACTTTGGTTGACATGAATATGTTCGAACCACCCATGTCAACCGAGGCATATAGGGCTTGGCTACATACCTCGATCTCCATGGAAAAACATGTCCGTGTTTGAGATGGGTTCCTTCTTTTTTGGCGGCAATTGTGTTTGGACACATTGAGATACTTCACGGTTCCAAGCTAGATTTGCCCTTTTCTTCTTTGGGCTCCTCCTCCTCTTCTATGGTGAAGAGAGCATTGATGGTGCCCTTCCTTGGACACTTTTGGGTCCAATACGGGCCTTTGCAAATGAAGTAAGGAGATGGCGGGGGTTGGTCGAACTTACTCGTGGTGAAGTCCGCTTGGGGTCGACCCTTTTGGAAGGACGGCTTGGACGTTCCTTCTTCTCATGTCTTAACTCGGCCACCTTGGTCTTTCAGCCCATGAGGAGTGTCTCCATCTTCATCCTTGGAGGATCGATCCGACCTCCAATCTCTTGCTCGGTTCTTTGATGAGTCGGCCTTGGTGAAATTGATGAAGGACTCGGCCACACTTAGCGCCCTAGTGAGACTCTTCACATCCCAACATTTGAGCTCGCCCACGGCTTGACTCCATCCATGAATGCTTTGAGAGCCTCCTCCTCTCCTAGGTTGTGGATTTGGAGTTTGAGCTCGGTGAATTCCTTCACATACTCTCAGATCGTTCCTCTTTGTTCGAGGTGATGGAGCTTGCTACGGGCTTTTTGTTGAGCAAACTTAGGGAAGAAGTAATCTCGAACTCCTTCACGAAGTCATCCCATGTGTTCATGGGATTGGCGCCACACTTGGTCTCGTCGCACCTATTATGCCACCAAAGCATTGCAGTATCATTAAGGAATATCAAAGCGGTTCTTACCTTGGTTGTCTCATTTGGGATGTTGACAGCGCCAAAGTATTGCGCCATGCTTGACACGAAGTTGTCCACCTCTTTGTTGGATTGGTTGCCTTTGAAATCCTTTGATTTTGGAACCTCTAGCTAGGGCACTGCTTGCATGGGCATCGATCCATTTGCGATGCTCAACTTGCATAGGGCAAGCTTGATCTTGAGCTCTTGGATCTCTGCCTTCATGGCTTCGACCTCATGTCTTCGGGGATTTTCTTCCTTGATCACTTGGGCTTTATCCCTCAGTATATCGATTGATGCTTCGAGGGCTTCATCCTTGTCGTGCAACGAGGCTGTGGCTTGGTTGATGCTGTTCATGAAGTTTTTACGAAGCGATACCTCAACTTCCATGATGCGGTCTTTGACATCATCAGCTTGTCCATGAACTCAACCATGGCGCTCCTCACCTTCATGATGTTCTCATCGAGTGTGGCCATGGTGACCATCGAGGCTTCCTTTCTTTTGGTTCAGCCGAGGATCTCCTTGACTTGGATTCTCCACTCATGATAGCTTCTTGGCTCGATATTCTCTCGAATAGTTGGTGCTCTTCGATCTATTGAAACAGATCTCTCATCTTACTCTGATATCACTTGTCACGGGTGGATCATTTGGGATCAAGATCGTGCAGCGATTGAGTTTTATGATCGCTTGCGATCGTTAGAGCACCTAAACCAAGCCTTTCTCGGGATCAATCACTCATTCGCTCGCTCACTTGGATCTTTAGAGAGATAAAGTTTTTAGAGAGAGAAGATTTAAAAGAGAGGAAGGAACTTTGATTTTGAAATGATTAGATTATTACAACGAGGGGGAGAGCACCCCTTCTTATATTTGAGGCTTTCGGATTATAACCATTGATCGAGATTACATCTGGCGGATAAGATCGTACCTTCTAACCTATCAACTACCAACATTTATGCTAAGAGAGTTTTAGATTATCGGCGCAATTATCGTCTTGCCTGTCTCTAGGAATTTTGCAGAAGCTCTTGTGGAACCTTGGGTGATTTTGGAAGGTCTTCCTCGATCATGCACGGTCCCTTAGTCACGGAACCTTGTGACCGTGACACTGTCCTCCTCCATGTCGTCCAAAATGTTCGTCTCAACGCCCCATAAAACAATGTGAGCGAGAACAAGCCAGTGTTTCAGAAAGCGGATGGGACGATGGTGGCTTTTAAAGAAGGGAGGGTACTCTAACAATTTAGCACCTGAGAAAATGAGGAGGAAAATGATTCCCAAATAAAACATGGTGTTAGCAAGCCAAGGGTGTTTGCCAACGGTCAATGTGACACCAGTTAAGAAAGCGGCGAACATCGCTGGAAATGCAATTTTTAGCAGCAGTTTTGTTTGCTGGTTTGCAGCTATCGCCACGTTGACGTCTTTTTGCTGCGCCCACATGAGGTTGACAACTGCGGTCATTGAGCAGAGCATCGCGATGGTGTTACAAATCGTGAAGGCCTGAAACTTTCTATTGTCCAGCATCGTAGCCATGCCCCTGTCATCTTCGGAGGCCATGTCGGAGCTGTTAAATCCTCCAGGAACCGCAAAACCGGCTGCGAAAGTCACAGTGGCCACAAGCGTTGCCACCAGCAGATGGGTATTGTTCACATCCTTCACGTGGTCCCTGTTTGGCTTCTTTTTGCCCAACTCTATAAACGCTTCATCTCGGGCTTCCGGCCTAAGTACAAGTAAGTCTTTGCTTACATATGGCTCAGATCCCAACACCATGACTGCCAGTACCTGATATTGGAAGCATATGAAAATGAGAAAAAGAACAGATTGCTACCCTATCAATAACGGGAATGAACTCTGGGGTACTCATCAATTTTTTCTGCTAAAGATGCAGCGTCTGTTCTTTTTGAAGAACTAGCACTAGAGCACAAGTTCATTTTAAATAAGAAAAGAGGCATGAATGAAATATATATGGTTAACCTTTGTCATGGGTTGACTTTACGATAACATTATGAGATTACGACATATATAGAGTAGTCAAATTTCCCACATTGACAACCCCGTCTTTTACACATGCCCGTATTTAGAGGCTCAATTAATTGAGATATATAACATTTTATCTCTGCATTCGTTAGATATGTTTCACTTGCTTCGAGTCACAAACTTTAACTATTTTCTATTAAGATTAAACTAGAGATTTGTCCATTATTAATCCAAGAAGAGCCTCAACTATTTTAGAGAATTGATCACTAATTCAATGAACTATCGACTGGGAGATATAATGAATGGAAAACGAGATTTGCACTTATCTGATGAGTTAGTCTATGAAATTTTCAGTAAGTTGATAAATAAAATAGTGACTGCTCATGTTACCCACCTTCCGAAGTGTACAGTCCCTTTTGATGCCATCTAGAGCAATGTCAAGAGCAGTCAACAATTCGTGGTTGAGACAGAATTGGTCTCTTCTTTCATCCAGCACAAGAAGAATCAAAGTAGCAGGGTGTGAATGCATCGCGGCCAAGTGCGAAGGTGTATTTCCATCATGATCTCTTTTATTTATTAACTTCCCCAGATTTGGGTGTTTGAGCATATATTTCACTGCCGAACTTCTCCCATATTTTGCTGCGACATGAAGAATGGTTTGTCCTTGCCTGTTTAGCAACCCTGATACTGGAAGTAACTTCTCAATTAGGTGAACATGACCCATCTTGCTCGCAATATGAATGGGAAGATCCCCTTTATTGTCCCGATCATTGGCCAAATATTCGGCTCCCTGTTCTAAGAGTTTGAACACTTGGATCCGATTTGTGTGAGCTGCAAAATGAAATAAATTACCGCCTCCGGAGTCAGTCATTGCAAATAGCTTCATGTTCATTGCGTGTATCTTGGAGAGTAGATCTGGGATCAAGAGCTTCAAGTACTAAGTAAAATATGATATAAGAATAAAGCAGAAAAGAGAATTGTGTAATTTATGTATATTTCTCTATATGTTTTGGTAAAGAGTGCGAGGGCATAAATTTAATTAGACAACTATCTATGGTAACAATCAGATAGAGATATGAAGAGCCTTTTAAATATATGTGCACCATCAAAAGAGATATAAAAATCAAGAGAAATTTTCCAAATGTCCTTAAAATCCCCCCAAATCCAAGGTGATGTACAAGACATTATATGAAATTCGAAGAAAAGATCCAAACGTAAAAGTGGCACTGAAGCTATGTGACAATAGGCCGACATGGTTGCTGACGTGGCTGCATGCAGGCTTCGCAGCGAAAGGCGGTGGTGGATGCTGTGCAGATTACACAACCACAGGCTGCTGTGGCTAGTAAAGAAGATAAAAAAAATATGAGATAATGGTTTAAGAATATTTCAGGGGTGTCCTAGGATAATGGATGGCCATTGGACTTACAAAGGCCGTAAGAATGCTTTAGGGATTGTGCTACTCAACAAAGAATACAAAGTAGAGTAGTAATGCCGCTCAATTTATTGCTTTTTTCCGATATGGCATGACATATGCCATATAATTTAATCTCCGTCTATTTTGCAATAAACAACTTTTAAGAAAAAGTTTTTTCTAATTTTCCGGCAATTGGCTCAAGAAAAACGAATGGGTCAAAGAAAACAATTTTCATAAACTCCTCTTGTGTAGCTATGCTTTCTTCTTCTTCCTCAAACCCCAATCAAAACCCTACCATAACCCCAAATCCGCCACCTTAAATCTGTTTTTCCATATGCTCCTTTCGATCCCTGTCCATTCTTTCCCAGTAGCAGCGCCTTTATCCCCTTAGCCCCCAAAACACAAACCCCTTTTCCATTCCTTATCGTAACCCTCGTGCTGCCTTTTCCCTGCATTGACACACTTCCACTACCTCGCCCTTGGCTGGATTTTGCTGGTCAGGTTCTATTTTGGTTCGTGAGCTCCCTTCAATTATCCAGAAGATAGAATGTTGGCCTCTTAGCTTGGACTCTAATTTTTTGTCTCACTCCCAGCAGCTCGGTACTTTGAAGCAGTTGACAGATTGCTGGGTTCTTAGCTAGGCCTATTCCTTAATTGGTCTCGTTCCCAGTAGCTCGGCACCTTGAACTTAGCCTGTTTTCCTGACTTCTTTGTTCTTGTTTCAAATAAGACAAGGGATGGAGGGTGAGGACAATGTGATAGGAGACTAGCGGCGTTATGTGGAAGCCCTGGTAGTTTATGTTCTGAAGATGACGATGAGAATGTTAAGAGAGGTCTTTCCATGGAGAAAATGAAAGACTGTGGACTAATACTGTTGGGAAACTTTACTTAAAGCCAATGTGAACTTTCACGCCTTCCTTAACACAATGAAGAGGGCTTGGAAGACAGATACTGTCACCGCCCCTTTAGAACCATTTTTTTTTTCGGTCCTTCTCCTTAAGCTCAGCATCAGAAAAACAGAGAATTTTACATTCGGGTCTGTGGTCTTTCTATAGCAACCTTTTGGTCCCACAACAATACGGCCCAGACATTTGCGAACTGTGCTAAGAGTTCACACATTGTGTGCCTTGTGGGTTCATTTCTATGGCCTTCCTTCCGAAAGGGTAACTGAAGTAGTGCGTGACATAGCATCCAAAATTGGGGACGTGCTGGAGGTAAAATTGGAAGCTAGAGGTAACAACACTAATAAGGTTGGCAAGGTGAAAGTGAAATTGGATTTATCTACCCCCTCTAAAGACTGGCGTTATCATCAACATGGGGAGTAAAAAACTTTGGGTGGAATTTAGATAGGAAAGACTCCCTCATTATCATTATTCTTGTAGTCGCACTGGACACTATGCCACTTTTTGCAATGAGATACCGTATGAGAAGTCTGAGCTTGAAGAGAACTTACCATGCATGTTCGGGCAATGGCACAAAGCTGAAGTTCGAGAGCTTAGTCCATATGGAAACTCCTGTCACATTCGATCCTGCGGAGACTGTAAAGTCAAGGGAAAAAAATAAGGCGGTAGTTCTGTCCGGTGGAGAACAACAGCCCGGTGATGCGGGGTTTCAAGAGAAAGGCAATAACTCAGCCTCCAGTTTAGCTTTAACGATTGTGGATGGAAAAGGAACTCAAAAGAGAGGTAGTAGTTGCCTTGAAGAAGAATCTACACTGGCGATGTAGTAGGAACACTTGCTGGATACTGATGATACTGAACAAGGTTTAGTAATGTGCCCAACCAGAGGTACCAAGCTTCCTTTGAACAAGAAAGGGAAGAGACTTTGCCCTTATGGTGCTCAAACTTCAAGGACCTCATTACTTGATGAAACTCAGCTTTTGGAGACCCTCATTTGCATTGTGGATGGTTCAACTAAGTGGATTTTAGTGGCTAGCCCTCATAAACCACCAAGATACTTATGAAGCTTTTGAGTTGGAATTGTCAAGGGTTGAGCACACCCGTGACAATTCAACTTTTGAGAGTCATTCTGACTCGGGAAGGCCTAGTATTATGTTTCTAATGGAAACAAAGAATTAGAAGCAAGTGGTATAGCATTTGAAGCAGCAATTAAAATTTCAAAGCGGTTTTGTGGTAAACCCATTGGGGATCAGAGGGGGCCTAGCTATTTTCTAGGATGATTAGGTATGTTATCTAATGAGTCGTATTCAGAAACTTTCATTGATGTTCAATGTGAAGTCCAAGAAAGTAGGCAGAGTATGAAAATTATCCTTTTGCATGCCCCCAATGATTTCAAAGAGAGTACTACTTTGGGATGACATAGATAGAGTAAATGTGACAAATCATTTTCCCTTGATTTGCATGGGAGATTTTAAAGAAATTTTTTTATCATGGGGAGAAAGTGGGTAGAAGGATGGCTGAACATTAGAGACTATAGCCTTTAGGAACTTTTTAAATGCCCATTCCTTAATAGATATAGAGTGTAGAGGTTGTGCATTTACTTGGACTAACCATAGGGGAGGAGAAGCCTACGTTAAGAAAAGATCTGACAGAGTTCTATGTACAATGGAGTGGAGGGTGTCATTTCCAAATGTAGAATCTCTTGCTTTACCTGCTATTGGCTTAGATCATAGCCTGCTCCTCTTGTCATTATTTCCAAAGATTATGCATAGGAAGAAGGAGTTCAAATATCAAGCTTTCTGGTTGGAGGATGACAAATGTGTTCAAATAGTAAAGAGAGCTTGGATCTTCCTTGAATCTGAGAGGATGAATGTACTAGAGAAACCACAATTAGTGACAAGAAGGCTAACTGAATGAAGTAAGAATAGATTCTTTAAAGCACAAAGGAGAGCCCGGAGTACAAAATGAAAGAGAGAAGTTGCATAATTTGAATAAAGAAATTGATTTTTTGTGGCTGCAAGAGCAGAGGTCCTAAGGTATGCAATCTAGAATTAATTGGCTTAAGTGGGGTGACAAAAATACAAAATTCTTCAATGCAACAACCCTACAAAGAAGAATCTAGAATAGGATCACCATGTTAAAGAACTCAAAAGGGGATTGGTTGAGAGACAAGGAAAAACTTAAGGAGATGATAGGGAATTATTTTAGCAATCTTTACCACATTGTGGGATTTGGGAATTTTCAGCCTATTTTTGATCAATTCCCATGCTTGATGGACGAAAATATGAATCAAAAGCTGATAGAACTTGTCACGTTGGAGGATATCTCAACTGCTGCATACCAAATGGGAGCCACCAAGGCTCCTGATCCTAATGGACCGAACGGATTAGTCTATCGGCACCATTGGGAGGATATACAATAGGACATTCTTAGGGAGGTAAAACAATTATTTGAAACTGACTACTTAAACCCTAACCTAGAAAAGCTTGAAAAGTTCCGTCATATCAGTTTGTGTAATTCATCTACAAGATCCTCTTGAAAGTAATGATGAATTAATTGAAGCCATGGCTACCAAATCTAATTACAGTAGAACATAGTGCTTTGGTGGGTGGTAGACAAATTCGGGACAATATCTTGATTCTGCAGGAGGTTCCCCACCAGTTAAGAATAATAGAGTAAAAAAGAAAGTTCCAAGCCATTCTAAAGTTAGATATGAAGAAAACTTATGATTGAATAGAGTGAGATCTTCTTGGGGAGTGCTTGACTAGGATGGGTTTCTATTAAAGGATGGTTAATTGAGTAATGCAATGTGTAATACTGTGGTATGTGATCTAGAATCAATTGGCTTAAGTGGGGTGACAGAAATACAATATTCTTCAATGCAATAACCCTACTAAGAAGAATCTGGATCACCATGTTAAAGAATTCAAAAGGGGATTGGTTGAGAGAAGAGGAACAGCTTAAATAGATGATAAGAAATTATTTTAGCAATCTTTTCCACTTGGTGTGGCTCAGGAATCTTCAGCCTATCTTTATAATCAACTCCCATGCCTAATGGATGAAAATATGAACCAAAAGCTAACAGAACTTGTCACATTGGAGGATATCTCAATTGCCGCATACCAATTGGGAGCCACCAAGGCTCCCAATCCTAATGGATTGAAAGGATTATTCTACCACCAACATTGGGAGGATATACAACAAGACGCCCTCAAGGAGGTACAATAAGTATTTGAAATTGATTACTAAAACCCTAATATTAATAGCAACTTTATCAGTCTCAACCCAAAACCCCCAACCTAGAAAAGCTTGAACAGTTCCGTCCTATCAGTTTGTGTAATTTCATGTACAAGATCCTCTAGAAGGTAATAATGAATCAATTGAAGCCATGACTACCAAATCCAATTGCAGTAGAACATAGTGCGTTGGTGGGTGGTAAACAAATTCCAGACAATGTCTTGATTCTGCAGGGGTTCTCCACCAATTAAGAATAACATAAAAAGAAAAAGAAGAAAGTTCCAAGCCTTTCAAAAGTTAGATATGCAGAAAACTTATGATTGAATAGAGTGAGATTTTCTTCGGGAGTACTTCATTAGGTTGAACTTCTATTGAAGGTGGGTTAATTGGGTAATGCAATGTGTAACAATGGTCTCCTTTGGTGTGAAATTCAATAGTGAACCCTTGTCATACTTCAAGCCAACTCGAGGTATTTGTCAAGGTGACCAACTATCTCCCTATCTCTTTATTCTAGTGGCTAATGTGTTTTCTCATTTGATGAAGCAAATGACTTCAATAGGTAACATTTGAGGAATTCAGTTGAATAGCAACTGTCCCACATCATCACATCTTTTATTTGTGGCTGATTTTATTATTTTCCTGGATTGTTCTACTATTGAATGTCAAAATGTGGCTGCAGTTCTACACCAACACTAGTTTGCATCATGCCAGGCTATAAACATAAATAAATCAAGGATGTATTTCAGTATAGGCTACCCACAGAGTTTGAGAAAGAATATGTCTTTAGAAATGAGAGTTCCAAAAATAGAAAAGATTGAAAAACATCTAAGGATTCCTTCAGATTGGGGTGCCTCAAAGAAAGATATGTTCGCTTGGATCCTTTTGAGGATCAATATGACACTAGAAAGTTGGAAAGAAAACTTATTGTCAAAATGGGAAGGAAATATTGGTAAAGTGCAGGTGCTTCTTCAGTATGTGATGTCAATTTTCAAAATCCCAATTTCAATTTGTAAAGCCATCGGGAGGAAAATAGCCACTTTCTAGTGGAGGAATAACAACAAATCAGCTGGGTTGTATTGAAGGAAATGGGAAGTTTAAGGACCAATGGACAAGCATGGTGGATTTGGCAGCACCCTAAGACGTTTTTGAGCTAAATTATGAAGAGACTTTACTTCCCATGATGTGATTTTGGGCAAGCCAAAAAAAGGGTCTTGCCCATTGTACGAGTGACAAAGCCTTGTATTAGGAAGAGATGCAATCTCCCCTTATTTTACGTAAGCTATTGGCAATGGCGAGAAAATCACCATTAGAGAAGATAAATGGTTGAAAAGCGGACTCATTGGTGCCTCAGCGGATGGATGAACCACTTAAAGTGGTTGGTTTAATTGAAAGAGAGGAGGCAAAATGAAATGAACCCTTGTTGAACACTAAATTTGACGACCATAGGGTAAGGGAAATTCTTGCTATTTCTATAGGCCTTCCAACTGCAAAGGATAGATTTGTGTTGGTTAACAAGTCAGGGACCTACACGGTCAAAAGTGAGTACTTCAGCAACAGAGGATCGACAGCTCCAACACACAACAACAACATCCTCTTCCTATCACGCTAAACCAGAGCTTTAAAAATATTTTTGGAAGTCCAAAACTATCCCCAAAATCAAAATTTTCTTGTAGAAATGCCTGTCAAGAAGCCCTACCCACATTGGATAATATTTAAGAGAAAGGTCGTAATTGAACCCATCTATGCAGTGTGCAAGCAAGAAGTGGAAACGATTGAGCACACTTTGTTGTTGTGTTCTTGGACATCCCTGGTTTAGCGTGAGACACCCCCAAACATCGGCATAAATATAATAGAATTAACTCGTTTTGACGATCGGCTGGCCAAATGGAAAGAAGACCCACAAATTTCACCGAGTTCTGAACTTATTCCGCTGACTCTGTGGTGCATTTGGAAAGCACGCATCATTACATTTCTAGAAAGCAAATTCCCACATTTTCCGTAACTCTTCCTATATAGTACATTATAAAAAAAAATTTAATTGCGTTTAAAGTTTCTATGTCACATAATGAGGAACTGAATTCCTATATTTTACATTACTATATAAAATGATTTCAGAATTTCACAATGATTTTGCTCAATCGAGGAAAATTCATATGAAATTGAATACAATTTAATGAATTTATTTGTATTAATAAAATTTCAATTTTGCACAAATGCAGAAACTAACGCCCTTGTAGTATAAGGGTATGCTACTAGCCTACTAATTTAAATTTTAAAATTCATGCCCTAAACTTTCATTTGTTCATTTTGATTGATGACTCTCATTTGCTTCAAACATGGGAAGTTTCTTACTCTTGACTAACTTAGTCTTAAATAGCCTATGAAAGAATTCCCAGAAGAATGAACCATATTCATGAAATTCGGACACAAGAAAAATTTTAATTCAAATCACAAGCAAATCAGTGTTAGGAAACTATATTATCACCATATTTAGGTAACAAATCTTGCATGCATTTCCACATCTCAATGTAATTATATAGCCCAATACATAATCTAAAAGTTACTAAAATTTATTTCAAATTGGGATGATGCGCTAGAATAACAATACAAATAAAAGTACTATATCACATGAAAATGAAAATTTACGACTAAACAAACTCAATTTTTAACCATTCTTGTTCGTGTTTGAGCATTTAAATGGCTGAGTGAATTTACCCTTCATACATATTTTATTACGACTTGGACTTTTTAAGTTCTATTGGGATTCAATTGTTGTTTTAAAGATTTTTGTGGGGATTTAGTATGTATGAGGACCTTCTATATTTTTTTCTTGAACATGTTCCCTAGATATCCCAAAACTTGTCACCATAATACAATGGAGTCATAAAATTTGCAAATAGTGCAATCAAGTTATAAAACTTATTAAATTGTTGTAATTGAATTATTCCGTTAACTTCATCTAACTTGGTTGACGAAAAATGCTAACGTGAATTTTTCTTTTAAAAATTATTTTTGCTATCATACGTGACTAAAATGATGTCATTTTGATCCAAATTTGATTTTAATATAATTTTTATTTAAATTAATTGAATTAAAATAAGGTAGTTTTAAAAAAAAAAAAAAAGCAAGAAGAAGAAAGCCTTTAGTGCCCAGAGTCGCGTATACAATAAAGAGTGTCATTCTAACTTCTTCTTTATTTTTTTAATCTTAGCTTTTTTAATTTAATTTAAATAACATATGCATTAAAAAATCATATTTGGACTAAAATGATGTCATTTTAGCCTTATGTTCATGTTTTAGTCAAGTCATTGCCAAGTACAAGAGAGTAAATATTAAGAAAAATCACGTCAGTATTTTCTGTTAACTAAAATGTTGGTTTACATAGTTAACGGAAGGATTTAATTATAAAAAGGTAAGAAATCCATCGCGCCTGATTCTAACTTCTTCTTTATTTTTTTAATCTTAGCTTTTTAATTTAATTTAAATAACATATGCATTAAAAATCATATTTGGACTAAAATGATGTCATTTTAGCCTTATGTTCATGTTTTAGTCAAAAGTCATTGCCAAGTACAAGAGAGTAAATATTAAGAAAAATCACGTCAGTATTTTCTGTTAACTAAGTTGTTAATTTTGATAAATTTTAGGACTTGATTGCATATTTTGTAAATTTTAAGATTCAATTGTATTTTAATGATAAGTTTTAGAACATCTTGCACATATGCCCCCTTTTGGGATTTCTAATACATGTCCAAGATTAAAATATGATTCGCTTATGTAAGCTGATCATTACATGCGTAAAATAAAAGAGACTGCAAGATTACTTCACAACTTGCATTTCTGCTAAACGTGATAATCATAGCTAAGGAAAACTATATGATATACTAATTCTAATAATCTAAAAATGTGCAATCATTTTTTGTGATGAAATCATGTATGTGCGAACATAGTCAGTCATGGGTTAACTGATTACTTGAAAAATATAAATGACCCTACACAGTCTGTATGGCTCTCATTCAATAAATATAGAGATTTCATTAGAGATCATGTTCAAAATGGAGAAATCTCGATTCAATTTGTTGATTCAAAAATCAATTAGCTGGATATATTCACAAAGCTTTGGAGAAAAATCAATTCGATTTTATCCGTTCCAGACTCAACATTTTGAAGCTTGAGGGGAAGTTAAAGTCTGTAGACCTCCAACCTCACTGTACATTCATGGCTATAGATTGTAAGTTGTTATTATATTCAATCTCAAAGAAATGATCATTAGTTCCCGCTAATTTATACTCAGAAAAACTGAATTGTCTTTCAAAAGATTAACTCCTATTTGCGCTATCGATTTTAAAAAAGAGGCGTCCGTTCATTTCCTCTTTTGTGCCGATTGGTTTTTCCTTTTAAACTGAGTTATATATACAATTTTCCTCGCTTAAACTTCAAAACCCTAAAAGGCATTCTCCTCCCCAATCCCGCCTCTACTGTATATCTTCGAGAAAGTTGTCATCTTTTCTTGAAAGCGAGTAAAGGAATCTTTCAACGACAAGTGAAGGATGTCTTCTTCGAGAAAGTCTTCAAGAATTGCAATGTGGGACCACAGAGAGAATGAGGGAGGGGCCTACCTTTCGATCTCACCGGCTATAAGATGCACGAGTCGCAACAGAGCCCGATTCACTTCCACCACGTCACTCTTCATCATCTACCCCACAAGGTGCGGGTCAAAACTAATCGAGGACGCACCTTGTAATAAAACCCTTTATTTACAAGCTCTATCGTGCGTCAAGAGCATTTTATATAATCTAAAAATTATGGGAATGAAAGTACATATTTTTGCATTGGAGGATTTTTGTGATGAAATTCCAAGTTACCTCGTGTATCGAGACTCAATCCGACTGACGGAACGATGATGATAAAATGTCTGAATTTCAACCAGAATGGGTGCTGCGAAGGTGAAGGGGAAAAGGATGGATTTGTTTAAATCGAAGGAACAGGAGAACTGCTCTTTCGGTGACCGCTGAAACGAGGGTGATAAACCCAGGAGTGTTGATTTCGATTTCTTGATGCCATTAATGTGAACTTAAGGGAGAAGTTCAATTCGCTTCAACTTGAGCAATTTTGCTCGATACCACGTGACGGTTATGCACTGAGGCATACTTCATTCTAATCTTAGCTTTTAGACGCGAATGTAATATCCTTCAAACAGTTCAAGACCAAGTCTACGAGGTAGATGTGGACATGTTACAGACATAATTGAGTTGAAAGAGTGACGATATAAACCAATCAAGGTTTCCACCGCTCGTACAACACTGAACTTGTCAAACATGAGTACGTAAAGAGTTACCTTTAAGAATGCATGCCATCAACATCTTGCTTCATTGTGATCAATCAGAAAAAGTCTACATCCAAGACTTACGTGTCTAAGGCGAAATTGATGTACGCGAATTCCGAAAGAAGTTCTCTCCCTCACACCATTCTCTTTCACATGTATGTTGAAGGATATGGCCAATTGCCTTATCCAGTACCAAGATTTTCATATTTTGTGATACGTCAGTTTTAAGATTCAATTATATTTTAATGATATCAAGTGTTGTTGAATGGTCTTACTCATGAAAGACTAACCGATTTTCTCTCGAAATCATTTATTAATCTTTATGAGATAGCCATTTTGCTTGAGTAATGTTTTAGAACATCTTGGCTGGATAAAAATAACGGATTCTTTTATTCGTAATCAAGATCGTTTGAAGATCCGATGGCCGACGAAATATTCTTGGAAGGTTCTATTCTTGGAAACCAAGATCCCGATATGGGTTATCCCTTTTTGGAGGAAAGGGGGATTCAATTATATTTTAATGATAAGTTTTAGAACATCTTGCACATATGCCCCTTTTGGGATTTCTAATACATGTCCAAGATTAAAATATGATTCGCTTATGTAAGCTGATCATTACATGCGTAAAATAAAAGAGACTGCAAGATTACTTCACAACTTGCATTTCTGCTAAACGTGATAATCATAGCTAAGGAAAACTATATAATATACTAATTCTAATAATCTAAAAATGTGCAATCATTTTTTGTGATGAAATCATGTATGTGCGAACATAGTCAGTCATGGGTTAACTGATTACTTGCAAAATATAAATGACCCTACACAGTCTGTATGGCTCTCATTCAATAATTAAAGGGATTCACATGAGTGGTCCTTTAATTTTTCTCCAGTATTTAATATGATCCCCGAATTTGTCTATTCAATCTAATTCCTGAAATTTTATAATTCGCTCAATGTAGCCCTTCTTTAAAGCTTATCACCACATCACATGAATTATTCTGACGTAAATTTTTTACGTCAGCGTTTATCAAGCCAAACTATGGATGTGGACTATCATGTCATATTTTTAGTTTAGCAAATCATTTTTTCCTTTTTTGGGGCTAAAATAACGACACGCGCACACACACACATATATATAAAACATATATATACAAAGACACATATATATGACATGGAAGTCACATCTAAACCACATGAATGCTAACATGAAAAATCTAATAAAGTCAAGTTAATAGAAAATTACCGTCGTATTAGCTAATGGTGTTATATTTTTAATGGAAGGACTACGTTGAGTGGATTTTTGAAAGTTTGAGCACTAGATTGAACAAAAGAAATTAGGGACCACATTGAACATTGAAGAATTTAGAGACCATCCACATTATTATCCCAATAATTAATAAAAAAAAAATTATTCATATTATCATTTAGATGACTAATAAATGAAAAATAATCAACTAAAAACTTTTCAATGGCCAATTTAACTTGTTTAACGTCTCTTGTAGCATGCTTTATCTAAATTAACAAATTAAATAAATTAATGTTAAAAGTTTCCTCAGATACATTTTCTGTGGACCGAATGGTAAAATTAAGTATTTTTCTGTTTTAATTAATTTGGAAAATTCCTTGATATTTCTTAGATTTTTCAATTAGTGAGGATGCATATTCTGACTCTACTAGGATTTGAATGGTTCTGAGATTAAACTGACAGGTAAATCCAAAACCAGAATATGGTAAATCATTTACCAAACTAAATATACTATGTTCCAAAACTAAAGATATAATTTTGTGAAACCTTCAACGAGATTAACTATAATCTAACATTATCATCAACAATGATCATTTCAAGCCGATCTTTCTCCTTTTATCAATGTTAGATTCTAGATTTTTATGGATCTTAAATATTTACACTCAGTAGTTTTTCTGGTTGAAGATCAATAATACATGAGTTCTAGTAAAATGGCGGCGTTTGTAAGTTTAAGCTGATCTATTATGTTTTAATGGGAAATAATATATTTATTAAGAGAATTATATGGCTAGTTGCGAGTACTCCCAAGTGTATCCAACTACTTTAATAAGCAGGGTTTGGAATTTTACGCGAAAACCCGTATTAGATTTGGGTAAGTGTGGAAAGTTATTGCACAGATTTGAGACGAGTTTAGTCTACGTATAGATAGACACTTCCCATAAGCAGATTTAGCTACATACCATATTGACCACGCACAACGGCACCATGAACGGGTGACAACCCTTGTATCGACGATGGTTCGAGCGAAGATGAAAATAATTCCTGAAGTATCTCAGAGTTGCCGGTGTCGAGGGCCAGGTATAGGGGAGATTTCCGTTCCGCGTTCTCCAAATACATGGGCTCCGAATCTTCTTTCCACAAAAGGCACGCCATTTCGACGTTTCTTATAAGCACGGCCTCGTGCAAAGCGGTGTTTCCACGTTTGTTTTTCATCCTCAGGATCTGGTTCTTGTCTTTTGCCTGGCGAATCAACATTCCGGCAGCTCCACATGCCCCGGCCTTGGCGGCCATGTGGAGGGGGGTATCTCCCCAATCATTTTTGCTGGCTATGCGGTGGTCGGCTACATGATCAAGCAGGAGTCTTAGGATGTTGTCCTGGCGTCTCTCAGCTGCAATGTGGAGTAGTGAACCCCTCGACGACACCTGGGAATTGAAAATGACCCATGGATCTGTTTGATCATCAAGCTTTTCAATCACGGAAATGAACTCTTCCACATCGGCGTCTTCGATAATAGCCGTCAGTTTGCTGGCAGCTGCATACAAATCTTTTGGCTCTTGCCGCACCGCGGTTTTTGGAGCCGCCAGAGCATTATTCATTCTCTCCGTCGACTCCTCCAGATTTCTTCTTCCTTCAAAGAGTCCATTTCATCCTTCTTGACCTCCTCCTTGATCGGGTTGCTCGTGCCAACGTCCTCCTCCCCTATAGATAGCTTAACGTCCATTGAGCCTAAGCCACGCAAGTAATGTACTTATTGCAATGGAACAAGGGTTGTGTAAGGAGACGTTCTATCATCTAATGCTTTCTTATTTAAATTTTTATAATAATTAATATTTTGTCCAACAAAATTTTATATAGCATCAGAACAGAAAATTGTGAGTACTTGAACAGCTCAATCACCCACTTTATCTCCTAAAGACAGAAATTGAATTCCCATATGTGAACTTAAATTAATAACAACATCCTGTCCTTGAGAGATGCCGCATTGGCTAATCAGTCGGCACATGTCTTCCCCTCAACAACTCTAGAATCTTGCAAACTAGTGGTGGAGCTCGGAGATTTTTTCAGTGGGGGCAACGAGGAAATGAAGATCTTTTTTAAGGCGGAGAAATTCTGTTTGCGGCCCTAAAGTAATAATCTCTTAAAATTGAGATTTTGCTCATCCAATCTAATGTTATGTGGTTTCGTCCAGACTTCTGCTTGTGTCAGATATCGATCCGAACTTTTTCCATGTAATTGAGTGACTTTATAACATACTTATAGCTACATAATTGACAAACCAAAAATGTCATGTGAGAATATTATTAAGTTTAAATCATGCGCAATAAGGGTAACTTAGACTCAATAAATGTGAGAAAAGTACAATTGCGCGATAGTTCCAATCATAGATATTGGGCATGATTCAATGGAAACACGATATGATTATGTAATGAAAATAGATAGTCCAAAAGTAATCCGTAAAGGTTGTTAAATTTTGCAACGCAAATGCATTTAAGAGACTGTTGTAACGTGATGTAAAGGTTTATGGATAGATATTGAAAATAATTAGGTCTTTATTGGAACACGTAACAATGTAAGTGTGTTTACATGTTAGATTTTTGAGTTCTGTAACTCAAGAATATTAATTCTAAATCAAAGACTCAGCTCAGAGTAATAAAATATGATGTTCCAAAATTATTTATATGACGGACCATTTGCTCAAGAGATTCGTCAGATGATGTGATCAAAACCTACACTAACAGAAGATTTAATCAACAGCCCAGATTGTTAGCAATGAGAAAATCGAATGGTGTGAGGAAGCGGAAAAATCTGAAAGTCGGAACGAAAAGTTGAAGCTTCGAAGTGGGTATCGGCAGTTGAAGCGTTGTTTATACTTTGACTTTTAAGCCCACAATTACAATAACAATAATATGCATTCACCTTCATCTTCAATTGGTTAACACAATCTTAAGTTGCTTTTCTTGCTCTCTCTCCAATGTAAGTTTTATATTGTAATTTTACTCCGAAGTCCTTAGACATGAGTTTAGGGTTAGAAGAAGAGACTCAACTTGTTCCCAATTTGTTAATTTGGGGCAAACAAGAGTTAGATGATGTCGTTTAGGTCAAAAAATGTTAAGTTCACATTGTTAGTGAGCCACGTCAGACTATTTATATTAAAAGATTACCTTGCCTAAATTTTCAACAATTCTTATCGGAGACGGTATTGAAGTAATTTTTTTTCCAAAGTGACATATAAGTGATCACTTGAAAATTTTTGACATAAAAGAGAGTGCCGTATGAAAGTTATGAAACTTCTAATGTCCTTTTCAAGCTAATTTTACTATTACAAAGATATAAGCTAAAAACACAATTGAATGAATATTTAGAGCTTAGAGGGAAAAAAATAATGGTTTGGTGCTAGAGGGACTGTCGTGGCTAAAAGCAAAAAATGGATTGCATTAGCTCCACACGAACTGCTCTAAGCTTGGAAACTAATACGCAGAAACTTATGAATTGCTCTTTGCAGGTTTTGTTATAATGAAAGCCCTAGTTCTTCTTGACACATTAAAAAAAAAAAAAAAAATCAACTGCAACACAATCTAACGTAAGAAGATGCCCACAAAATCAAAAAGAAAAATATAACTTTTCAAAAGAAATCACCAACTGACAATGAGAAAATCGAATGGCTTGAGGAAAAATCAGAAAATCAGAAAGTCGATATGAAATGTTGAAGCTTCGAAGTGGGTATCCACAGTTGAAGTGTGGTCTTTAAGCGCACAATTGCAATAATATTCACTTTCATCTTCAGTTGGTTGACACGATCTTGAGTCGCTTTTCCTACTCTTGCTTCCCATTGCAGTAGGAAACAAAACCTATTATATTGATATGCTAGTAACATCATCGAATAAGAGTGAACCAATTAAGAAAGAATATAATGAAAAGCGTGTGATCCAGCATCAAAGATTGAAGACGATTGACATTAACAAAGGAAATATTGGCCAATAGCAAATGAAAGAGGAAAGAAAATATCAATTATTAAATAAATAAATAAAATACATTACCTTTCAATACGAAAACTTGCTTCTTCAACGATCTAAAGGCAATGTCGACAGCGGTCGAGCGTTCGTTAATCGCAACTCCCTACCCAACTTGTTTATACAACGAAAGATGAACCGAAGCCGCGAGTTGGGCGTCCCTCGCGGTTGCCATCTTATAACACGTTAAAGGGCTCAACTTCGTGGCGAATAAATTCTCGCACACGGCTCCTTTTAGAGTTGATTCGTTTGGACTGATCCTATTCTTTGCGTAGCTTTAACGCGAATAAGCAAAATGGAATCACGTCCCAGATATTTATATAGGCCTTATGCAGCAAGCTTTGGTAATTATGTAAAGTATCATCCTTCATTTCTAGTACTATCACATACTAAAGTTTAGTAGCTATGGACGAATTATTCCGTAGTTCAGTTTAGGAAACTGACACTTATAGTTCCCATATTTTGGCCCTATGTTCAATGTTATTATTGAAAATTTAATTCATTTAATGTGGTACTTGAACTATTTCTAAATATCTAATGTAGTTCTTAAACTTTGAATTTATTTACTATAACTCCTCAATTTTTCATGGCAAAATCAAATCAATCTTTGTTACAATAATTCTATTTACGTGTAAATTAGCTCATGATTTTTGTAATAGTAAAAGTAGTTATCTCATCTACAATTGTATCGGGTTGATATTCCTACTATTTTAAATATAAGTGTTTTCATAAGGACCACTAGAAAGATAAAAAATTATTTATAAAAATATGCACTTATAATGTAAATCTTGTTCCTATTTAGATAGATAAACCTTTCAAGCTGTTGTGTTTCTTACTTTGTTAATTAAATTTGTAAATTAGGAAAACAAACACGAAAATCAATTCAATACAACTCTAAAGAAGTTTTAATTTCTAATGAAAATGCCACTAGAAGTATCATAACTTTTGTATAACACTCATTTCGTGCCAAAACTTTCCGAGCGATCACTTGAGTGCCGCATTGATAGAGCAAAATAATTATTTGCCTCTGGCGATAAATTCCGGCAATTCATCCCAAGTGACTTTTTTTAATAAAATTTATATTCTCACGTAGCTTTTCTTATGATATTAAAAAAAAAAAAAAGGAGTAGTTCAACGTGGCAATGGTTTGGCTCTTCTTGACAAAACAACGCCACTTATAAAGATCTCTCTCTCTCTCTTCCTTTTTTTCACACTGCAGACATAATGTAGGTGTGGGAAAAGGCGAGAGTTTAGAGGGGAAAAAAAAATATGGTTCGGTGCTAGAGGGACTATCATGGCTAAGAGCATAAAATGGTTCGCATTAGCTCCACACGAATGGATCTAATCCTGGAAATTAATACGCAGAAACTTATGTATTGCTATCTGCAGGTTTTATTGTCATGAAAACCCTAGTTCTCTTGTTCCCGCATAAAAGAATCAATTGCAACACAATCTGATGATTGAGCATCACGGACAAAGAAGATGCCCAAAAATTTGAAAAAGAGAATATGACTTTTCAAAAGAAAACACCAACTAGCGATGAGAAAAGCAAATGGCTAGAGGAAAAAGCGAAAAAAACTGAAAGTGGTTGTGAAAGGTTAATTTGGGTATCCACAGTTGAAGTGTTCTCCATGCTTTCACTTTTATGCCCACAATTGCAATAATATTGACCTTCATCATCAATTGATTGACATGATCTTGAGTCATTTTTCCTACTCTTGTTCTCCATTGCAAGTTTCATACGGTAATTTTGCTCCTAATTCCTTGGATACGAGTTTAGGGTAAGAAGAAGAGACTCAGTGCGTTCCCAATTTGTCAATTTGAGGTAAACATGAGTTAGACGACGTCATTTAGGTCAAATGATATTGAGTTCACTTTACCAGTGAGCCACGTCAAACTATTTATATTAAAAAAATTACCTCATCTGAATTTTCAACAATTCACATCGACGATGGTATTGAAGTAATTTTTTTCACATGTAAGTGATTGCTCAAAAACTTTTGACATTAAAGAATGCGTTGTATGAAAATTATGGTACTTCTCTTGTCCTTTTTACACTAATTATTCTACTATAGAGATATACACTAAAAACACAGGTAAATGAATATTTATAAAGACCAAAATTAAAATAATCAATGATGAGTAGATTTGTATGCTTCTATCAGTTCATCGGTAACTCAGAAATCGGGTTGGAATAGGCTAATTCAATTCCCAATTCTAAAATTTTGGATCCAAGAATTAAAGGGTCAATTCCTGACCGGCCCACTTGGGAACCGATCACCCTTACCCTCCCTCCATCCTTCCCTCCCCCATTTTCATCCTTATTTCACATTGCAGAAATAGTGAAGACGGGGGACAAGGCGAGAGCTTAGAGGAATAAAATTATGGGTCGGTGCTAGAGGGGCTATCACGGCTAAAAGCACAAAATGGGTCGCATTAGCTCCACACGAATTACTCTAATCCTGAAAACTAATACATAGAAATTTATGAATTGCTATTGGTTTTGTTATCATGAAAACCTTAGTTCTCTTCTTCCCACATAAAAGAGTCAATTGCAACACAATCTGACAATTAAGCATCACCAACTAAGAAGATACCCACAAAATTGAAGAGAACATAACTTTTCAAAAGAATTCACCAACTAGCAAGGAGAAAATCGAATGGCGTGAGGAAAAAGTGGAAAAATCTGAAAGTCGGTATGAAAAGTTGAAGATTCGAAGTGGATATCAGCAGTTGACGTGTTGTTTATACTTTGACTTTTAAGCCCAAAATTAGAATAATATATATTCACCTTCATCTTCAATTGGTTAACACAATCTTGAGTTGCTTTCCCACTCTCTCTCCAATGTAAGTTTCATATTGTAATTTTACTCCAAAATCCTTGGACAGGAGTTTAGGGTTAGAAGAAGAGACTCAACTTGTTAATTTGGGGCAAACATGAGTTAAAGGATGTCATTTAGGTCAAATAATGTTGAGTTCACTTTGCCAGTGAACCATGTCAAACTATTTATATTAAAAGATTACTTTGTCTAAATTCTTAGGAATTCAAATCGGTGATAGCATTGAAGTAATTTTTTTTTTTTTTTTTTTTAGAATGACATTTAAGTGATCACTTTAAAAGTTTTGACACTAAAGAGAGTGCTGTATAAAAGTTATGGCACTCCTAGTGTCATTTTCAAGCTAATTTTACTATTACAAAGATAAAAGCTAAAAACACAGTTAAATGAAGTAATTAATAAAGACAAAAATTTAAAACCCAATATTGAGTCGGATCTACATGCTTTTATCGGTTCACGGGTAACCCAAGAACAAGATTGGATGGGAACCATAATCGGCAGTTCAGGAACCGGCCAATCTGATCGGGAGTTACAGGGTCAGCTCCCAATTCTATGTCAGAAAATGGCCCTCCGGAGAACTGATCACCCATTCTTTCTCTCGTCCTTTTTTCACCCTACAGACATAGTGAAGGCGCTGGAAAAGACGAAACTTAAAAGGATAAAAATTATAGTTCGGTGCTAGAGGAACTGTTGCGGCTAAAAGTGAAAAATGGGTCGCATTAGCTCCGCATGAACTGCTCTAATCTTGGAAACTAATACGCAGAAACTTATCAATTGCTATTTGCAGGTTTTGTTGTGATGAAAGCCCTAGTTCTTCTTGCCACATAAAAAAAAGTCAATTGCAACACAATCTGACGTAAGAAGATAACCCACAAAATAAAAAAGAAGAATATAACTTTTCAAAAGAAATCACCAACTAGAAATGAGAAAATCGAATGGCTTGAGGGAAAATTGAAAAATCAGAAAGTCGATATGAAAGGTTGAAGCTTCGAAGTGGGTATACACAGTTGAAGTGTGGTCTTTAAGTCCACAATTGCAATAATATTCACCTTCATCTTCAATTAGTTGATACGATCTTGAGTCGCCTTTTCTACCCTTGCTTTCCATTGCAAGTTTCATTTTCATCCTCAGGATCCAGTTATTGTCCTCAACATTGGGCGCCCGCCTGATGCACCACAGCCACCCGCGTCTCATGAACGATTGAATAGGGTGGCTCTTTGAACCATAAATAAGAAGAATCTTTCCATATCCCTTATTTACCTTATGATTATACATTTTCATGCTTTAACTTTAGGTCATATCTTAATTTAAGTGTGAAGATGAGTACTATTGGAAACAATGTGACAGTGATCCTACAAAGTTTGGGAGGTTATTTGGAGTTAAATCCTCTAAATATATGCGTGTGTGTATATATATCCACAACTATAATTTATCAGACTTCTACAAAAAGTCCCTAATATCATCTTTTAATGATCCAACTAACTATATGTTTTTACATTAAGCTATCCATTTTTATTTATTCCCTGTTGATCCCGACACACTATGATTCCCAACTGCCCATAAGCTCTCACATAAAAGAAACAATTTTCGTCTTTTCCTCCAAAATTTGAGCGATCAAATAAATCCAACTTAGACAAATCTGGCAACAATAAACCAAATTCGCCTTTTTTTAAAATCTAGGTTTCGTCTTCCCCCAAGAAACGCACAGATTTGTGTTTCTACAAAGTCAACTTCAAATTAAACGTACTGAAAGTATATATAATGCATGAATGTACAACTATCTCACATTGCATCTGCATGCGCACAACCTAATCTTCATGCTGTTCTTGTTATTATAATTAGTAGCTCACAATATTTTACATTTGAACTTAATTGTTATCACAATTTCAGCAATTCAAACTCCAATCAATTAGTGCTAACCCTACCTGTACCCTCTGCTCAACTAAATAGCCAGAGACTTCGGAACACTTATTTTTATGCTGCCCCTGGACCTCACAGGTTTGGTCTCACCCCCAAATCAATGTTTCTATACAACCAACAGATATTCACCGCATAGAGGAATGGATCGCTAATCTGTCTACAAAAAACCAGACCATACCTGGTTTGGAGCTAATCGCCACCCTGTTATGGCAGATTTGGAAGTCTTGTAACCGATCCATCTTCGGTCAACAAAGACCCGATCCCTTTCAAGTTGTTGCTATCGCTCTTGGCCAAGTACGCCTACAGCTGATATAGTCTCAGCTTCGGTCCATGGAGTCGCTTCAAACCGCAGACGTCCAGATCCTAGCACCTTGTGGAGGCCCCCAGATCCAGGAGTCCTAAAGATTAATATTGATGGGGCTTTTCAGCCAGGAAGCACCACTGGATCAGTCGCCTACCTTTGTCGAGATCAAACCGGTACATTGCTTGAAGGGTTCATGAAGACCGTACCTGCGTATTCGGCATTGCAGGTCGAGGTTCAAGCCCTGAATATTTCTCTGACTCATTTGATAAACTCCAACAAGAATAGGGACCTTCTCCTCGAGTCTCACTGCCTTGTGCTGGTTGAAGCGGTTCGAGATCTTGAAGCATCACCATGGGAGATCAGACCCTTGATCGCCGAAGCTGTAGCTCTTCTCTCTCGTTTGCGTATTAGGTTTTGCCCAAGAGATGCCAACTCAGCTGTGGACTGGGCCGCAAAGGCCCAAAACAATGGTTCTTTGCCATCTAATTGGGCTTTGTCTCCCCCTGCTCCCTTGTTTGACATTATAGCTCTCGATGTTTTTCAAGCAGGATGTAAATTTCGTTTCAGCTAATGCAATGCTTCTCTTTCGTCCAAAAAAAAAAACTCCAATCAATTAAAGTATTGTGTATCGAGTATTTAAAGGAATCAAATTCCTCAGAATGATATATATATAATAAAAAAAGGCAAAAAATAATAAAATAATCTCAGTTAAGTTAATGGCCCTTCTTCAGATATAAGGACGTGACATCCTTGAAATAAGGATTTGAAAACACGTTAAGTAATCAGTAATTCTTTCTCTATTCGTTGTTTTTCAGCTGAGGACGAGCACAATTTAACAGTCACGCTGTCCGACAAAAGGCTAATAAGTACTCAGCTGCCAAAACTTTGGATTTCTTATAAAAGATGTAAGCCTACATAATGACTTTTACCATTTAAAAAGGGATAGCTTCCATTTCGGACTCTTGAACTAGGTCAAACTTCAAGAACAGAGACCTTTTCATATGATTATTTTTTCTTTTTAATTATGTAAAGAGAAGAGCAGCCACAGCACAATATGAATCAATGAAATGATTTATAGATTACTCATATTTCAGTTACTATGTGTACGAATTACATTGTTAATTCATTAACAAGATAGTGTGACACCTCTATCGGAGTAAAACAGTAAATAGAATAGCACGTTTATACTGATAGATCAATTAGTGTATCAAAAGCCAACAGAAGAATTTTATTCAGTACAGCAGCTGTGTAGAAAGTTAATTACACAAGTAGGTTTTAGAGAATGGCATGTGTAATTTCTTTTGATCAGTTGAGAATAATAATGCGGAAGACAAATTTGAGGAATTTTTATATATAATTCAATATATTATAATGAAGAGTACATCAGCCTATTTATAGGCTTTATGAGAGATTATCAAATGTAACATATATTAGTCAATATATGTACAATCAAAGGAGATATCGCATAATCCTAAGAAATATTCATAATCAAGTAGATTTCCTAAATATCTCAAGGTATAGTGAAGATGTCAACTTGAGTTTGAATGCAAGTCCAAACAATGTCCTATTGTTGAGACGTAGCAGATGAGGCCGCATCTAGTAGCTATTGATGGCGAAATTTCCAAATTTAGCTAGTCTAAGAGCGGTAAGCGGTGAGAATCTAAGGGAAAACAGTAAGGCACCGATGTGGGTAGCTTGCGAAACAGAAACTAAGCGACGTAGCCTATACGACTAGAGTTGTAGCATCAAGCGGCCTATACAGCTAGCTGGGAAAATAGTTACTGGGATGCAGCCTATGTGGCTAACTTTACTATCAAGATGCTAACTTAAACGTGGCCAATACAAATGGCATGGTTACAGCAAACGAAATAAGCCAAGCTTTGATAAGCGAAAAGTTATTGTGCGAAGACACATCTTTTTGGCAAAGAAAAGCTCAACTTAGCGACGCATTACAAACATCATAACACAACCACCATGGTGCCTACTCAGACGAGAATTGGGGCATTTTGGTGAACATTGTTGAGGGCAAGATGGATTTGTTTTATTAGGGGTGCATTGGGTATAAAGCGGAAAGAAATTTCTAGGTGTGTGAGGTGCACTGAGTGCACCAAGTTGACTTAGGAAAGGAGACTCCAATACCAAGTTGAGAATAAAAATGCGGAAGATAGATTTGATGAATTTCTATATAATTCGATATGTCATAATAAAGAGTATATCAGCCTATTTTTATGTTTTATGAGAGACTATTAAAGATAACATATATCAATCAAGATATATACAATCAAAAGAGATATCACATAGTCCTAAGAAATATTCATAATCAAGTAGATTTCCTAAATATCTTTAACATAATCTTTAGCAAAAGATCTAATCTATAAGCAGGTTTATATTTCCATTTTGAGACTGCCTGTGTAAGAAAAATGTATGAACTGGTTATAGTAAGTCATTTTAGATTGCTTGGGTGTTTTTCCCCCTACCTCATAAGAATAATGCTTTGCATGCATTTGCTAAGCTTGCTAAGAAAGTCCAAAATGAGAATGGGCTTGGCATTTCATGCATTAGAAGTAATCATGACTTTAAATCATTTTGTGATGAGTACAATGAGCACGATCTCCTTACAAACTGTAATAAAATGGTGTTGTTGAAAGGAAAAATAGGACCTTGCAAGAGATAAAAAATTCCTAGGCATTTTTGGGTTGAGACCGTAAACACCTCGTTGGGAACCATGTTTACTCGAGACCTACATTAGGCAAAACTATCAAGGATAACATTAGAGTTCCATTTGACAAGTCAATACCAACCAACATTGAAGTAAAAACAGAGGTCAGAGGAGGAGAACTACATATCTAGTCACTTTTCTACAATTTCCCCTCTCCTAGAGTTACATATTGCAACTCCTTTTTAGCTCCGTCCTGACTAGATTTCAGCGTCCACCACTCCCTAGATTATACATCAACATGAACCAAACACCAAACTCATTTATATGCATAGAAATTTGGTGACAATTGTCAATGTTAATTCGATGGAACACATAATACCACCCCTATCATCACAAAATAGCAACACATATGAAAAGCATGTTCATGCCATTCGATTTAGTGTTTCATTGGACTGCGAGCAGGATCCTTTCACTATCCCTCCGAAGCCAGATTAAGAAGTCGATTCGTCAATTGTTTACATGCACAAAAGTTGTGGTCTTAGAACACCCATCAAGTTCATCCCGGACTGCAGGTTTCATAGAATGATGTGAACACATCTTCATGGCGGCGGAACCGAATATTCACTTTGTTGCAGAACTCCACAAGTCTCGTTACAGAGAGAACGCGAATAGCTAAGACGCAACACTGTCCGAATTGACGGTCCAAGCCATCAGACTTGAGGCTCCAGCTCAATGTCGCGACGGAGCTCAAGCCCTCCAGATTTCGTTGCCGCAACATGTGTCAAGCCCTCCAGATCTTGAACTCGAGCTTGACGACGCGGCGGAGCTTAAGATCCTTAGCTTGCTGTGAATTGGGAGCCGTTGACCTGAACGGCAAATAAAGCAGGGTGATGAAATATCGAAGCAAAAAATTAAGCAGATGATGAACCGTGAAGATAGGAAGAAGGAGATGATTCATCTCAAAGAAAAATGACAAAAAAAAATAGAAAATTCAGAAAATTTACTCAGAATGACGTCGAGTAAATTTGTCCACCCTAGACATTGGAAGGTCCTTGGCATGACCTTAAACCGCAGCGCTCCGGGGGACAACCCGATAACAAGGCCCCGCGCACAGGTTGGTGCGTGCCCCCCCCTCCCCCCTCCATTGGGGACCCCGAGGGCCACACGAGGGGTATTGCCATTTCCCGGCAAGAAAAAGATAGGGTTGGGAGGCAAAATCCTGGCCTCCCGGAAAAACACATAAGAACCCGGTTCGGTCCCGAGCATGACCTTAAAAGGCCCAAGGGGACAGGAGGGAGAACCTCCCGGGGTGAGAGCCCCCACGTCCCCGTATAGCTAGGAGGTTCCGGAAAACGACCTCCCTGCGGCGGGCGCGCCTGTGGGGCTCTTGGAGTTTCCTCCCTGCCATGCTGGATGGGCAAGTCCCTCGTGTGGAGATCACACTGGAATTCTACCCAAATGAAAGTGCCGGGGTCTCGAAGGGCCCGGTGGCGCCCAACCGCAGCGCTCCGGGGGACAACTCGATAACAAGGCCCCCGCGCACGGGTCGGTGCGTGCCCCCCCCTCATTGGGGACCCCAAGGGCCACATGAAGGGTATTGCCATTTCCCCAGCAAAAAAAAGATAGGGTCGGGAGGCAAAATCCTGGCCTCCCGGAAAAACACATAAGAACTGGTCCTCGGCATGACCTTAAACTGCAGCGCTCCAGGGGGGACAACCCCGATAACAAGGCCCCCGCGCATGGGTCGGTGCGTGCCCCCCCTCATTAGGGACCCCAAGGGCCACACGAGGGGTATTGCCATTTCCCCGGCAAGAAAAAGATAGGGTTAGGAGGCAAAATCCTGGCCTCCCGGAAAAACACATAAGAACCAGGTTTAGGTCCTTGGCATGACCTTAAACTGCAGTGCTCGAGGGGAACAACCCCAATAAAAAGGCCCCGCACACGGTCGGTGCGTGCCCCCCCTCATTGGGGATCCCGAGGCCACACAAGGGGTATTGCCATTTTCCCGGCAAGAAAAAGATAGGGTTGGGAGGCAAAATCCTGGCCTCCCGGAAAAACACATAAGAACCTAGTTTCGGTCCCCGAGCATGACCTTAAAAGGCCCAAGGGGACAGGAGGGAGAACCTCACCCCTGGGAGGGAACTCCAAGAGCCCAAGGGGACAAGAGGGATAACCTCCCAGGGGTAAGAGCCCCCACGTCCCCATACGCTTAGGAGATTCTGGAAAAACGACATCCCTACTAGCAGGGCGCACCAAGGGGCTCTTGGAGTTCCCTACGAGGGACGCGGGCGCACCAAGGGGCTCTTGGAGTTCCCTCACCGCCACACTTTGGATGGGCAAGTCCTCGTAGGGAACTCCAAGAGCCCCTTGGTGCGCCCGCCGGGGAAGGCCGTTTTCCGTAACCTCCTAGCTATACGGGGATGTGGGGGCTCTCACCCCTGAGAGGTTCTCCCTCCTGTCCCCTTGGGCCTTTTAAGGTCATACTTAGGACCAAACCTGGTTCTTATGTGTTTTTTCCGGGAGGCTAGGATTTTGCCTCCCAACCCTATCTTTTTCTTGCCGGGAAATGACACCCTCTTGTGGCCCTCGGGGTCCCCAATGAGGGGGGGCACGCACCGACCCATGTGCGGGGGCCTTGTTATCGGGTTGTCCCCCCCGGGAGCGCTGCAGTTTAAGGTCATGTCGAGGACCAAAAACCTGGTTCTTGTGTGTTTTCCGAGAGGTCAGGATTTTGCCTCCCAACCCTATCTTTTTCTTGCCGGGGAAATGGCAATACCCCTCGTGTGGCCCTCGGGGTCCCCAATGATGGGGGGGCACGCACTGACCTGTGTGCAGGGGCCTTGTTATCGGGGTTGTCCCCCCCGGAGCGCTGCACTTTAAGGTCATGCCGAGGACCAAAACCTAGTTCTTATGTGTTTTTTTTTCATGAGGCTAGGATTTTGCCTCCCAACCCTATCTTTGCTTGCTGGGGAAATAGCAATACCCTTCGTGTGGCCCTTGGGGTCCCCAATGAGGGGGCACGCACCGACCCGTGCGCGGGGGCCTTGTTATCGGGGTTGTCCCCCGAGCGCTGCAATTTAAGGTCATGCCGAGGACCACTAAACCTAGTTCTTATGTGTTTTTCCGGGAGGCCAGGATTTTGCCTCCCAACCCTATCTTCACGTCGAGTAAATTTGTCCACCCTAGACGTTGGGCCACCAGCCATGTCATGGAGGCCCGCCAACTATGACAGGATCGCCACGTAAAACTTTTCAAACTAAAATGAATCGAAACAATTATATTGAAATTTTATAAAAGATTTAGATTACATCGTCAAAATTAAATAATTAAAAAGTGCATTAAAGTCCGTATAATAAATTTCGCCTTCATGCACAACGTCCCACTTCCATGTGGTCGGCGGGAGGCTAGCCACGTGGCATAATCTAATCGGCGAGAGTCACCGCTTGAACAAGCTCGGGTGGGCTCTTGCATGAGTACGGAGGTGGCCCAACCTAATTGCCTCCACCCGATTGAAGCCCCTTCTTTCTTCTCTTCAATAAGAAGCAAAATGCAGAAATCGAGCCAAAAATATTAAAAACTTGAATAAGAATAGGGAAATCACAAATGGGACAAAAGACAATGAACGTGAATATTTTAGCTTTATTAGGAATAATCCAGAAAATCGTCATACTTTGCAAAACACGTGTACCTATTTTCAAATTAAGGACAATTGAGATCATAAAGTTATCGAAGTTTTTCCTTTTAAGAAATTGTTTGATTTAGGGGGAAAAGTTAGCTTTTTCATCATATGGTTCGATGAATAATTTGGAATCTATGTCAAATTGGTTTAATTGATTAAATTGCGATAAACTAATCTACTATAACTTTTATGACTCTCATCTCATGTCTTCCCACTTCCATCTACTCTACCATTAATTAACTCATAAAGCATTAGTTGATTAATTTGTGATTTAATCTAAGAACATGAATTTCGTGCTTAAAAAATACACCAAGTCTCAGTGATAGTAGCTTTGACCTTGGTTGCTAAGCTGGGGAGAGCCTTCATTTAATGCACATGGGCGAACAGATTTGCTTACATTGGTTGAAATTAATTGACTCAAGTATTGGAACGTATCCTAGTATAAAATGGGATTTATCATATAATTTTATTCAAATAATCATTGTTTTTCTTTTTCTTTTGTTGATCTTTGTTGGAAGATAGGTGTGAATCTTCCAGATATTATTTAGATTGAGATTGATATATTGAATCAATCGAGATCAATTTAATATTGGATTTGATTTGTTGATTATATTGCTGTCTTTTTCTTATATACATTTTGTACTATAATATGATAATATGGAGCATGTACATTGAGTCTGTAAGCAATACAAAAATACAAAAAAAAGTTCCCCACATTTTCTCTCTTTTCATTCTCCTTGTCTTCGGCTTCTTGCTTTCTTTCATGGTATAAGAGCAACTTTTCCTGGCCTAGCTTCTGCGATCCTTGAATTGCTCCAGTCTTGTTTCTACTTTGATGTTGCGATCTTGATTTTGCATAACAAATCAGAACCCCGGGTAAGAATTCAAAACCCTCCTTTTGATACCATGTCAAATAACGAGGAAATCAATTCACCTATAAGCCAAGCTTCAGGTCAAAATTAAGGGTGAGCATGGTTCGAGTTGGGTTGGTCCACCCCTTAATCCAATGACTAATCCACACAATGTTGGTCCTCAATTTTTTAGATTAATGACCGATCCTATTAAGCCTAGGACCAAGGACCGGATTGATCCAATGGATTTGGTCCGGTTCCAAGGTCAACCTAGGACCGACTGATAACTTTTTTGTTTCATTTTTTGTACTTCCTGAAAATGCAACCAAGGACTGGACTAACTCAATGGGTTCGACGACAAGCGAGGTTAACGAAGAGAGGCGAGTGGGGCAAGTGTCGAGTGGTGAGTGGCACAAGTGACTAGAAGCAAGGGAGGCGAGTGTCGAGTGACGAGTTCTTTTGATTTTGGCAAATTGAATACTAAGATGATAAAGAAGACATATGTGACATCATTATTTTTGAGTTTGATTTCGATGAGATGAAATGGGCTTTTCATCGACGCTTATGGCCTTATTCTCTGAGAGGACCCCTCACAAGATAACTAGCCTATTAGGTGAAGCCGTTAAGGGATTTTAATGCAATAATCTTAAGAATTCGACTCAAAATCGACTTCTCACCTGTGCTAGTCTATAAGGGTCATTACGGCACCGTCAAAATCGATTAGAGAATGGAGATAGGTTGATTCGATAGAGGTATGTGATTAGTGTGTGGGTGATTCCACTTAATTGCAAAATTTCTATCGAACGGTACTAAACCGATTTTTCTGTCATTTTCGTACCTTGTGCCCATATTTGAAACCTCGAGATTTTCACGACAACCAAAAGTCGCCAATGTGGCTTAAAAATAATCAACCACAGGTCAATTGCACCAAAAATTCCTAAAAGCTACCCGGTAATTTAGGTCTCGCTAAAATCACGCCAAATCGAAATTAACCGCGAAATTGAATCCGATTTCAGAAATTGAAAGTTCTGTATTTTTTGTACTCCTTAAAAGGGCAACCGAAGACCGTACCGACCCAATGAGTTTGATAATGAGCAAGGTTAGCTAAGAAAGGCAAGTGGTGAGGTCAAGTGGGGTGAGCGCCAAATAGAATGAGCATCGAATGTTGAGCGGGGAGCAACAAGCCAAGCAAGCATCAAGCGGCGAGCGGCACAAATGACCTAAAGCGAGCGAGGCGAGTGTCGAGTGGCGAGTAGAGAAGTTTTTTTCGATTGTAGCAAATTGAAATTAAGAGGACAAATGAGATAGAAGAGAACGAATACTAGATAATGATGCCATAAGGTACCGTTTTGGATGCCGTGAGGACTCCTCGCAAAAACATTTTACTTCTTCGTAAATTATGACTATTGACGTCGTAAAAGACATTAAAAACCTAAATTATTAAAGAATAATGTAAAATTACTTGAATTCCTCACTAAATAGCTGTTTAATATTGTTGACATCGTTTATTTTAAGATTTTTCTATATAAAAAAATTACAAATAATATTATATATATAGTTACCATTGATTCGGGTTAGACTGACCTAGAACTCTCAAGACCGAGAACTGACCCGTACAGTGTTGGTTCAAGAATTCTAAGACTAAGGACCAAACCAATCTCCTTGGGAACTGGACCAGGACTGGCAGGGTTGGGCCGGTCTAGGGTTGGTCCACGGTTAACCCTGGACCGATGCTCACCCCTAACATTGACCCTTGGCTTTTTAAGGAAAAAAGAAAAAAAGAAAAAAAGAATGCAACACAACTCCCCGCTTCTATACATGACCGTATTTATAGGCTCAATTAATCAAGATATATAACTATTTATCTATGCATTTGTGAAAGATGTTTAACTTGTTTCCACCCGTGGACATATTCATGGCCACAAGCTTTAACTAGCTCCTATTAAGACTATAGTAGACATTTGTAAAACGTTAACCCTATCGGAGTCTTGGCCATCCTAGAACTTCAACAATGCTATCAACTGGTTGTATACAAGATCTGTGCTTAATCAAGGTATTAGTCCATGGAAATTTCCAGCACATCAATGAATAAAATAGTGACTATTCATGTTATCTACCTTCCGTAATGTAGGCTCCCCTATGGAGAGATTTCGAGCAATGGTAAGAGCAATCAAGCTTTCGTGGTCGACACGGGTGGGATTAATTCTTTTATCCAGCACAAAAGGAGTCAAAGCGGTAGGTTGTGAATACTTCGCTGCCAAGTGTAAAGGTGTATTTCCAGCATCATCTCTATCATGCATCATGATCCACAGTTTTGGATGTCTAAGTACATATCTCACTACTTGAGTTCTTCCATATTTTGCTGCTAAATGAAGAATGGCTTGTCCTCGCCTGTTATACGGAGCTGATATCGGAAGTAGCTTCTCGATTAGATCAACACAACCCCTCTTGCTCGCAATATGAATGGGAAGATCCCCATTCATGTCTTGTTCTCGGGCCAAATATTCAGTTTTTGGTCCTGAGAGTTTAAAAACTGGGGCAACATTCAAAGAAGCTGCTAGATGGAACACGTTACCGTCTCCGGAGTCGGTCATTGCAAATAGCTTCACGTTTTTCTTGAGTATCCTTGTGACTAAATCTGGGGTCAGAAGCTCCGCATTAGGGACCACATCCGCAAAAACATTTTAGGGTGGTTGGGGCTTGGTTGGGCTCAATATAAGGACATCTTCGATGTAACCTTAATCACTGCTAGGATTGATAATTGCGGATTTTAGATAACATTGCAATACTGAAACTAGTCGTGATAATTTTGATTGAATAGGATAAACTTGATCTCGCAAGCATGAATCCGCATTAAAGCCATCTCCTCTCATTTAGGACTGACCAAAATGTAATATAGACTAAATAAATCTTTTAACATTGTCATAATCATTCATCAGCATATGAAACCACCAAATGCATAAAGTTATCAACTTCAAGGAGTGCCAGCCCTACATATTAAAAGGGAAAGGAGAAGAGTCAGCGTGTACATCTTTATCCCCTTGTCCTGCTTTGAATCTCAAATCCTATCTCAAAAATAGCCTTTGACTACATGAATTAACTAAAGAAAATGCCTAAATCAATGGCCGACTGAAAACTCATCGACTCTTTTTCCCATTCCAAATCACGAAGTCTATTCTCAGACTTATATCGTGTAGTACAAAATCCTTATCAGGGAATAACAAGTCTAACTAGTGAACCATTTCAATTTTATTGTCTTCGCGTCTATTTCTCCAGCACTGCACTGTGCCTTTTTCACCATTTCCTGCTTAAACTGATTACCATTCTTAACAGCTTTCATATGCAGCTATATAGAGATTAAGATCATATTTTGCCCTAAAAAATTCATGAACCCTCACTCAAACAAACGGAGTGACTATTAGTAACCCAAAGAAATTCTACGCAGAAAGCATGATCGTAAATAACAAAGGCATTCACAGGTGCAGCCAGTCAACAGATACAAAGCTTTCTTGCAAGTGTCCAACACCACAAAAATGTGAGAAAGAGGACATACTCACATTGTTAGGATGCCAAGCAACACTTGTTACCGATGATTTGTGTCTTTTCCTGATGAGTTTACTGACCCACCTACAACAGAACGTATATTAATAACTGCTCCTGAAGAGCTACCAAAATCAGAAACTAAGTCGACTAATTACCAAAATCAGAAACTAAGTGGACTAATCTCCTGTCTTTTTTATATGTAACCATCTCATTTCTTTATGAAGTTATAGAGCATGTCAAGAACTAGTTAATTTCTATTCGGGTCTTCATTTCCATAATGCTAAATTCTTGGAGTAACTGCAGGAGGGATATTTGATTCATATATGTAGCAACAGCAAGACTCGTCGAAGTCTCCATTGGAGTTTGCACTCCAAACTCGCTGAAGAAATGAGCAAAGACAACAAAGATCAACCCCGCCCGAATACTATTTGTTCCTCTTCAAAGTCCAAGTCTTGTGAACTTCTGCGTTTTGCCATTTATATGTGCTTCCACAACTACATAAGGCTCATCCACAAGTATCACATACTCAGAAACGACCTAGGTCAACTTCAAGCAGACAATGCTTGGCCAATGCCCATACCCGAATTTAAAGGCTTTCACCATAAAAGAATTGAATTCAAATGCAGTGAACACAACTAACTTATCCCCCAAATTTGGAAAACATATCACCCATAAATCCTTGATCAGTCAATGATGACTTACTAAAAAGCACATCAGAAGAATACATGTCCAACCCAACATAAGATTGTGAAAAATAAATTAAAGAAGCAATGAAGAGGAAAAACCCAGAAATAGAAGCTAAAGCCAGTTGTTTTCTTGCTCATAGTAGCATATGCACATTGTCTTAGCCCCACTTCCAACAGCAAATTTGTTTTCTGCAGGGAAAAGAAGAAAACAATGAGAGTATTTATTAGCTCATCATACTCAGTCCATTTGACAAAAGGAAATCAAGCAGAATAAATTAGCAGCCCACAGTGAAAATATCTCGTAACATGTGAAGGAGGAGTAAAGGAAGAGGGAGAGAGGATTAGAAGGATCATTACGAGTTGGAAATATAGGGAGACCTCAAATTTGAAGTACAATCAGAGATTGTAACTAACTCACTAGTTTGGTAAATGAGCATTCTTTTTGCTTTCAGCTCTTTTTATATATAGGTCAGCACCCTTGAAGTCTCATTGTGAATTTGTCTTTACTTATACAGAAAAAAAGAACCATAAACAGCTAAACTGCAAGGTCAGAACAAGTAAGATAAAACTATGTGCAATTTTTTAACTAATTATGAAAGATGAAGAATAAACCTATTAGAGGAATTATAATTCATGCAGAAAGTTATTGGCACTTCACATTTGTAAATGGCTCCCTAGAGTCTAACAGCTCAAGTGCCATTTTAAGAACAACTGACCGAACCAAATTCTCCTAGCAATTTCAACAGAATTTTATTCTTCTTCAATACAATATAAATACTCTAAGAAGTCTTTGACAGGCAACATTCAACATCATCCTGTCTTCAAACTCAATGATGCTGCATACCTTTGGGCTCCATTGAACGCCAAGTGCAGCTCGATAGCCTAAGGATAACTAAGGTAGGTACCCACTCTGATCCTTCATGATTCCATACATATCTACATAAGAAAAAAAATTGCATTAGATACTCGAAAATATGCAGAAAGGAGGTAGAACAGAAGGTGGTGCCAATTAGGTAATTTTACATAAGAAAAAAGACTGCATTAGATACTCACGAATTTCAATCATGGGACACTGTCACTATTCTGTTTGACCCAGCACTCCAGTCTATTCCAGAATCAATTTGGTCATGTTGTGACGATACATTCCCCATTGTGAGCACCAAGAACAAAATTATTCATTTAAACTATTAATTAGCATAACATAGACTTTAGTCATTTAATCTTGTTATGTAGAATGCAAAATTAAATTCTCAAGCATAGATAAGACCAAAAGATAAGACCAAAATGAACCATCATGTACTTATTACATGTTTAAGGCAATGAAACATCAGTGGTGCATGCTAGAATCTTTCATTAAATGCTGTTCTAGAAATTTGTTAGTCGATGAGATAAGCTTTGTTAGCAAGATAAAACAAGCAACATCAAATCTCAAAGGTGCATCATCATTCACCAGTTCATTTCCTTGACATCCAAGGGGAAAGAAGACATTGTAGAGCTCAAGTTAGAATTCCAGCTTGCAGGTGATACGTGGTCATCGAATCACTGTTTAGAAATGACAGTTGACATTGTGGAGAAAGAAGTCATCAATACCATAAACTGGAGAGAGAAAAGAACAATAAAGAGACAAGCAATAGAAAAGTGGGAAAACTAAAATAGAGTGTCTTCTGGTCCTATTTCTTTAGTTTTGGAGAAAAACAAACATGGCAGGAGAATTATCATGCTGAAGACAAGAAATCAGAGAGCTCAACACAAATGCGGTTTTGCTTATCTTTCAATAAATATAGTTTATAGCTTTTATTTCTGTGCTCACATAAATAATGTTTAGTATATCGCCATCCCTGTGTTTCAGTCATTTTAATTCAAAGTCAATTACTCTTTAAGGACGAAGTACTGAAATAATGACCTTTTGGAGAATATGCGCTTGCTCCCACTTGTCTTCTGAAAGTTTGTAAATGTGAACTTCACTATTGTTCGGACAGAATACAACCACTACAATAAAGCAGATGTTATAGTTATCATTAATACAGTCTACTGATATGCAGAGACTCTAGAGGCAGGAGCATATAAAGAGATTTTACAGTTCAAAGAAATTACAGTAGAAGAAGATAAACAGAAAATCCAAAATCAGAAGAATCTCAAGGCCTAGTTTTGCATGTTTGATGACATGATGAGGCAATGAACCACATCCGTTGACATGAAACAAATTCCTCGTTTAAAATGAGACCGTGAAAGGTATGGGCTTGATCTCAAACTGAAAAGGTGCAAGGTGCAGAAGACAGATTAAATACGTAGGATTCTATGTAAAAAAATCCATAAAGATTGGTTGAAAAACATTCTAATTCGAAAAGATCATCAACTAGAAAGAATAGAGTAGGATATTGAGAATACACTAAGAAAGGTATTGACAAGGAGAAAAACTAATACGAGATTTGTCTACAATCAAGAAGCCTGTCAACCATTGACAACAACAATCAAGGCATATACTTGCCAGGTTAACTTTATTTAGATCTAGCCAGAACAGTTTAAGTCTTTAAAGAACGAGCGAGTATTAGTATATGCAAGGCAATAGCGTTAAATATTACTAACATGCATTAAACACCTAATTGACAAAAAAGTAACAATAACCATAAAAAGGGCAATAATTAGCATTAAAAAGTAATGATAACTTTTACTAACTACAAAGTGATTACACATCTTAGTAGAATCACGAAAAGCTGCTGTTCATATTTCATCTGCTCTAAGCAGATTAAGAATAGGAAGTTGTGGTGGATCCCAGGATGAAAATCAAATTAAACATCATCCTTCCGCTGTACCTATTTTTCTTCAAAATTTATTACCTCATACTTCACCACCTGGCACAAAAACCATTGCCTTTGGTCACCCATTCAGAGTTCAATATGCGTCTTACCTGGTCAAGTGGGACATTTCATGGCCCACTATTTATCTATCTAAGGTGGAGATCCTCATGAGCTGTTAGAAGTTAGACCTGCCATTCAAAATGCATTTCATCTATCCATAGTCGTTAGAATGCTTAGCTTATACTTAACTTCTCACACTGCAATTTATTACTTTGTTACTTGTTAGAACTGCCTTCAAAAACCTGAATTTGGAATCCCTTCTTGGCCCGTAACAGTTGATGAATACAAGGACTACAATACCATGATAGACACTGAATGATAGGAAAGACAGGACCACCAGGAAACACACCAGGTGAACATTTGCAGCAATCGGGGGAAAGAGATATAGAGATTTGCACCCCCTAAAATGCGCACTTCGTCATACATTGCCCTCCGTTTCATCGATCATTACCATAGACAAAGGCTTTCGTTGAGTTCGATCGACTATGTAAGCGCCGAGGTCCCAAAAGTACACAAAAAAATCAAAACACTCTCCCTCAAGCAGCCTATCAACTCACCGAGGCGTTCTTTTGCAGATATCGAGTTGCAATCACAGAAAAAAAAACAATAAAGGACTCATCTAATTCCACAGCGCATTTCCAAAACAATCAAACAACCCGAAACGAAATGCAAAATCGAGGGAAGAGCAGGATTACTGGAGCGGTCGGGACTCCAGGCGCGGCAAGTGATGCACGGAGCGAACTGGTGGACGGCGACCGCCGCCATTCTCGCCTCTCGCCTCTCGCCTCTCGTGCGCCATTTTCGGGCTTATTGGGGAATTTAGCAAAACGCACTATCCATAACAACATTTTCTTTAATTTTATTACAAAAGAGGATCTCTAATTTTTCAATGTCCTTGAAATGAAAATGGAGGATATCGAAAGGGGCGGAAAAAATAAATTTAAAAGCATTAACTTTGATATATTTTTTTTAAAAAAGCCTTTTTATTTTCATTCAAAAGAATCAATTAATCTGATTCGATTCAATGGTCATCGCAAAATCAACCATAAGGTTAAATCAAGTGTGTCATGGCACATATCAATTTGTTCAGTCCCAAACTTTTGAGAAATATCAGTCAGCGTCATAAGGCAGATAATTTTTTTTAAAAAGAAAAGAAAAAAAAACAAATTGGCGGTAACGAAACGAAAACTGTCAAATTTTTAAATTTTTGCATACGTCACGAGTGCGCATTGCGCAGGATTGAGTACATTAGCATGACCTCTATCGTTCCGGTTCACAAAATCCTTCGCATTCCCCCTTTTTCCCCCCTAAAGCTCACCGCTCGTGAATTCTTCTTATTCTTCTTCTTTTTGTTCGTGCGACTCCAAGAGAAGATTGAGCGACCCTCCACGAAGTCTCTGTCAGTCGCCATTTCCGATTGGATCGCCGGAGTCCGTACTTGCTGCATCTTCCACCTCCTCGAGCAGTTTAGCTTCTGTTTGTGCATGTCTGAGTTCGTTTATCTTTGCTCGAATCAAGTAATTGGTCGATGTCTCTAATTTTCTTGGGCTTGCAATGAGGCGAATCGGTTTGCCGAGCAAGCTTGGCTGCATCATTTTGTTTCCATCGGCATTGGAGCTACGGAAGTTTGAGAACTGGATCGGATTGTCGAGGAACATCCTCTTGTGTGCTCGTTTGGGAGGTGCATTTTGTGGTCCTGATGATTTGAGGAAATGGCGAAGTTCAAGAGACTTCTTAAATGCGCTTGTGGAATCATTAGCGGTTGTATCTAATAAAAACTTATTTAGATGTCTAGATTCGTCTGAAAAGCCAATCTGAAAAATAGAGAGATGTTGGCATTATCCATGATAAGGAAGGAGGATCAGTGTATTTAAGCATCTGATTCGATTTTCGTTAAAGATTTAGCTTGGTTTCGGCTCGATTTTAGAGATTTTTGTTAGAGATTTTAGGAAGGTCATGTGTAATGTGATTCGTAGCTCCAATGTCAACAACTTAAGTGCAAGAATTTAATGAATTAGAAATCGAATCCAGAATAGTACCTGTGAGATTTGCCTTGGAAATGTTCACCTCTTGGAATAATCGCATGATTTGTTTATATTGCTCACTAGTAAATGGTGGTGGAGATGTGGAAGAGGAGTTCTTAGGATTGGTGGCAAGCTTGCTATCCGAGGGCTTGGTGGGAGGCTGGTCCTGACGCTGTCCCTTATAATTAGCGAGAAATCCATGGATGTGAAAGCAAACATCACGGGAATGGCCTGGGATACCGTAATGGGCACAAAGTTCACGAGCACGTGATGCAGGGCCGCGTTTTACAAGGTGAATAGAAGCGGTCTCGGTGTGCTTATGGGATGGAGCCGAGAGTGGCAAGTCCATTTGAGGCGGGATGTTTCGCATGGAGCCATATGTCAACAGTATGTTTTTTGTGGAGATCCAAGTCGAGTGAATGTGGCATTGAGATTCGTCCTAAAGAATTAGTGAGTAAGCCCACACAACAGTGGCTAATGGATTCATGAGCAAAACTTGAATAACCACGTTAGAATACCTCGGGTTTAAACCCATTAAGAATTGATAAAGACGTCGATTCTCAACTTCCATCACAAACAATGTCTTTGCTTCGCAAGAGCAGTTCAGCGAAGACGTTAGTGATGTCATCTTCTCCTTGTTCAAGAGTGCATAATTTATGCTCGAGGTGGAATATTGGAGGACCATTAGACGGTGAAAAACGTTCACACAGAGCAGCGCAAACGCCCACAATAAATTCCGTGGTCAACACGGTTGGGACAAGATCATGGTGGATGGAATTCAGGACCCATGATAATATCATGTTGTTGACGCGAACCCATGGGGCATATGTGGCAACGGTTGATTCAGGTTTTGGAATATCTCCCATGACAAGACCTATTTTGTTCTTTGCGGATAGAGCAATGGTCATGGCTTGTGACCAGCTGTCATAATTATCACCCGTCAAAACCATGCTGACTAAATTAGAACCAGGGCCATTCGAGGCATGGAGGAAGGACGGATTGTCGGTCCATTCATGAGCCAATGTGTAGCTGGAGGATTCCTCAGTCTGGGAGCTTTGTTCAGACATGATAACCAATGTAAAAGAAAAAAAAGATAGTGCGCAGAAAAATCAATCAAAGCAAACTAATGAAGGACGATGGGTCCAAAGAAGAAGCAAACAGATGGCTAGTGGTCGTCGGCCAAAATCGGATGACCAAAGGCAAGAGACAGGCTCACTGATGACCGTGCTTTGATGCCATGTTTCTGAATAGAACCTAAAAAATATTGGAGAAAATTGTTTTGTGTATATCTTAAATTTTGTACATGCATTACAAGCCTATTTATAATACAAGAAAGATGTACAATAGAAAAGAATATACGAAATAACATTTCCTATTCTATATTCCAAATATCTGATCTTACTGATTAATCGGATCAATTAACTCACGATTAGAATAATTAGAATCAAATCATATCTCCTACTCTAATATGTATTTGGTTATTGGTTTTCATGAGTGTATCAAAAAGGTGACACAAATAAAATACTCCTCGACAACCCAAGATTAGTGAGCCCGAATGTCAAACTTACATATTCTAGTCGACCGCCATGGCTCTATTAGTAAAATGAAAAATCCGAGCATTGGGTCGCACATCAACGAAGGGTGCACTGGCAGAGAAAGGAAGGCCTCTAAAACAATCTAATTAAAGCAAGAGCTTCCGATATTTGCTGAAAACCGTGCGCTAATTAAGGTTTAGCATATATATAATTAAAAAGCTGAGATAATAGAACGTATCCTCTCACATGCATTTCAATTATATGATGAACTAATGACCCATTCTAAAATTTCAAGTATGTCCATTGCAATAAAGAAAATGCAACTATTTCAATTCACTTGATATCAGCATCTAAATACTTTCAGTTGTAGCGAGTGTTTATTTTCCATATTTTATTGGACGATAACAAAGCACGATAATTTATGTATATAATGATTTGACTACAATGAAAGATGAATGGTTGTGAATAAGATTAGATAGAAAGATATGCTCACATGAAAAAAGAAACTTTTACGAGTCGATAAAAAATAAAACGAACTGATTTTGTAAAGTAATTAATTGTTTATCAATGATTTGATCAAGAAAAATAAAATAATTTAATAAGAAAAACTATTTCAATCGAGAAAATCAATTCTACCAAAGTAAGAGCATACTCACAAAATAATATTTTGAATTTATGACTTCATATATATGTGAATACCATTATTAGTTGGGGTCTGGCAAATAAAATGTGAGCATGACATCTTCTTCAAAGACTACGATAATAAAATGCATATAAAATAAGATAGATATTATTGGTACTAATTGTATCATTGGACCATAAAATTATGGAATTCAAATTACTAACCCTAAGTTTGATTTTTATATAATAAAAAAATTGAGAACGATAGAATAAATCATTTAGGTTGGGATTTCATTAAGTAATATTCTCAAAAAAAAATCAAAGAAAAAAAATATAAAATAAAATAAATACATCAGTGGGTTGATTTGGAAATACAAAAGAACCAAAGTACAATTTGAAGCTTTAGAAGATAAGTGGAAAAACAAAAGATAATTCCATTAAAAAAAAAAAAACTGATATTTGTTTAGGAGAAACGGAAATTGATTTTTTTGAAAAAAAAAAAAAAAAAGGAAGAAAACACTAGTGCTGCCTTGGAGAACGTTAAGGGCCCGTTTGTTTTCGTTTCTTTTTTTTGTTTTTAAACAGTTTTTCTGTTTTTCTGTTCTTCAAATAAAAAGAAACAAACGCGTTTGGTCGCGTTTTTGTTCCTATTTTGTTCTTTTATTCCAGAAAACAAATATAGAACAGAAATAAGAAACAAAAAATTTGTGTTTCTTATTTTGAAACACAATTGAAGAACAAAAGAGAAACAAAAGAGAAACACTCGTGTTTCGTTTCTATTTCTTGGTTATTCCTTCGAACACCGCAGCCTCTCCTCCTCCATCTTCTCCACCGCGGTCTTCTCCGGCGCCTCCCACTCTCCGGCGCCGACAGCCGCCTCTGTCTCGAGACCATCCGGCTTCTCTACCGTCGTCCTCTCCGGCGCCGACAGCCGTTGCTCCTTCACCAGGTGAACCTGCTCACTCCTCTTCTTCACCGATTGACAAGGCCCTCGCAGATCTGGGCGATGGCTGGTCGAGCTCGAGTCGCTCGAGCCCGACCAGCCAATGCCCAGATCTAGGCACCGTTGCTCGCCGATTTGCGGCAGCGGCTCGTCCGCTCGCTCGAGATCCGGATGAGCATGCTCGCCCGTGATCCGGCGAGCAACGGTGCCCTAGATCGAAAGCTTGGCCGAGCCCCGCTCCGCTTGCTCGCCGCGAGCAAAGCAGGCTCGCTTGCTTGCCTGCTCGAGCGAGCGGACGGTCCGCGCTCGCTCGCTCACAGCTCGCTCGAGCGTGAGCAGCAACGAGCGTTTGCTCGCTTGCTTCTCTGCTCAAGCGAGTAGAGCAGCAGGCCCTGCTCGAGCTGCCAGCGAGCAGAGCAGCGAGCGTCTGCTCACTCGAGCGTGAGCAGCAGCGAGCGTTTGCTCGCTTGCTACTCTGCTCGAGCGAGCAGAGCAGAGCAGCGAGCCCTGCTCTGCTCGCTCGCTGCTGCTTGTTCATCCACTGAAGTTGCAGATTCAACCGAGGTAAGCAAAACGAAAATCCTTTTAATAGCATCCGATGAGGCGAGGGCTTCTGGTGTCGAAATACACTCTTGACAATGAAAGTTCGGGGCCAGGATGCATTGCAATCTGAAATGATTTTTGAACTTGGATGGGCTTTGTTCTGCAATTTCGTATCTCTGACCTCTTTGCGCATATGCCTGAAAATGAGTTTGTATATGTGCTTTTTGGTGCTTGATGCCTTCATGAGAGTTGAAGATAGTTCGATTAGCTTTCCAACGAGCTATAGTACGTCCCGATCCGAGATCATTAGCTACCTGAAATCCTTTTCGAAAGTTACGAAGGGATTCTGGAAAACTGATACATAACAGTTTACTGTTATACATTGACTCGGCCTTGTCTGTTTTCCGATTCTCTACTGAATTTGTGCTTCAAATTCCTGGATTGGTGCTTCATGAAAGTTGCTTGAACTATCCTTGGCTACAACATACAGATTTTTTTAGATTTTCTGGAGTTGATATGATTAGAAAAATGTTCATTAAATCGTCCTTTTGTCCTGGCTATGGCTTGGTTGTTGTTTGTCTTGGATGAACTGTTAAACATGCTCTTTTAGTCTTGAGATCTCTGTGAAAGTAACTGTATATTCCATGGACTTTTCAATAATATACGGATTGCATCAATTGACCTTTGTTCTCCCTATCAATTGCATACTTGAAACTATGCTGCAATCTGTCAATGTTGCTGAAATATTGATCGCTAGAACAATAGGTTCAGCTTACTGTTTTTTGTGTGTGTGAGTTTCTCTGTATGGATTTTGATTAAGATGTTTGATCCTAACACTCAGACCTAAAATTAGCTGCTTTGTTCCTCTTTTCGGGTCTATCCTATACATACTGTTAATGTGAACTGAGAGTATTTCCATGTGATTGAGTTTCTACTGATATGCTGGAGCTGGTCCCTTCTGTGTAAATCACGTGATATGAACTGGTAGATGATGTTATTAGGACTTAATGTCTTCTAGATAATTGTAATAGGCATCTCAAGCTTTAAAATGACATATTGCATGCCTGAATCGACCATCATTTGCCATGTTTAACATTTTTTTTTTCTAATCCATTCTGAAATCTGGAATTTGCCTTGGTCAGAAATGCATATTCTGTTTTTGGGTGGGCCTGATTGTCTGCCACTTTCCTACGACCTTTTGAGCATAAATTTTGAGGGTGATAATATCAAAAAAAAGTAAATCACGTGTGGGATGGTCTTGCTCTATTGTTCTCTTTTTTTTAGCAAAGTTCTGTTGTTTGATAATTGATATTAGATATCCACCATCAAACCAATTTCCAACATTAATCACTTTACCCAGTAGCTTATTTGTGTTCTATCGATCCAAACTCTGTGTTTTTGTTTGTAAAGACATCCAGAGTTATGTTGTTCTTTAAGCTTGGCTGATTATCTTGTTACTCGTGTGCAAGTTGACACCATTGTCAATGAATCATCTCTTTGAAGAGTACATGGTACAAGTGCCAACATGTGATGCTTGATTGTGCATAATTTTTAGAGAGCTGGCGTGGATTCAATGGTTCCATCGTCCTGCTAACTTCGATTTGTGGCTCAATGCAGGAAGCAGAATCAGCAACTGTTGAAGCAATATCAAAGCCGAAAGTTGGAAATGTATGTTTGGAGAGGACCTCCAATCTATTTGATAGTATTTTTGCTTAGGACAAGGATTGCAAATAAAATGGCGAGGGATCATAATATGCCTGAGATTTCATGACTTTGTGTTTCCGACTTTTGTAATTTTGTTTTTAAGTACTCACTTATCAAATTCAATGTGATGAAGTTGAACAATGAACTCTATTACTTAATTATTGTGATGTTATGTATGAAAGGGTTTATGTAGAGATCTATAAGATATTCCTATTTTAGCTAGCTCTTATTGTACAAATTTTACTTACGAAATTTTGTTCCAAGTATACACATGATCATGTTCAGAATATTTGTCTTCACGCACCATGAACAAAATTAAATTGATGAGCATTTCATTAAAGTGATAATGTAATACCAAGTTTATACTTTATTTAAAGAAAAGGCACGTGACAAAAATTTGGTACAAAGTTTATTTATAAAATTTTCCTCAAAGTATGCACTTATAACTATGTTCAAAATGTTTGACTTTACTCACCATGAACAAAATTAAATTGATGAGCATTTTATGATAATGAGAATTCAAAACCAAGTTTACACTTTATTAAAAAAAAAACAATTGGGACAATTTTGGTATAAACTTGAAAAAATTTCTTCCAAGTAAGCAAATATGATCATGTTTAGAATGTTTGTTTTCACTTATTATGAACATAATTAAATTGATGAGTATTTCATGAGAATGATAATTTAATACCAAGTTTACATTTTATTAAAAAAAAACACTTGAAAAACAAATTGGAACAGAAATTTTTTGCAGTTACCAAACATGTTTTTGTTCTTTTTCTATTCCAGAAACATAAAATTTGTACAGTTACCAAACGTGTTTCTGTTCTTTTTCTATTTCAGAAACAGAAATTTTATACGCTTACCAAACGCGTTTTTTTGTTCAAAAATTGTTCCCCGGAACAGAAACACTTTTTTTCTATTTCTGTTTCCTGGAACAATTTTTAAACAGAAACGTTACCAAACGCACCCTAAGCTTCCAAATCGAGAGCCATGCCGATAGATCTCGACGGCACAGTCGGTCCATCACCGAGAGTCTCAATGGTGAGGTCGATATCCCGACGGCCATGGATGAGTCAACTGGGACTGGTGGTTGGGCTCAACTGGGACGCTGGGGAAAATGGAGTATACTATACAAGGACGATGGCAGGCAATCTAGACAAGCGATTTCATAAGAGACGAGCTTCTACATGTTCAAAATTAGAGATTTGATTTTCAAGCGGGTAAAACGGATGAAATGACCCACTCATCCATTCAACTGCGACAGCATGTCGCATGACACACGTATCATTATAATGTTTCGTTAGATTACAATGTAGTTATTTTAACAGCTTGAACTATTTAGCCAAAAGCATAATTTAGTTCAAATACTTTAATACTCCTCTTTGCGAGTAGGTCAGACTTTGCTGCAAGTCTAACATATGAGAATATACAACATAGGAGGTCTGAAAAGGTTTGAATTAAGAATCTTATGCTTTGATATATGTGGAATTATATCCAACTATTCTAATAATATGAGCTATTGAAGGAAGGGATGGTTGAACTTAAATACTTCAACGGTCATCATTAATGTAATGCAATAGGAAAGCAAATATAGAATAAGCCAAATCCACCGAGGCAAATATATATTTGTTTCTGCAAATCAATCTTTACCGCCACCACCCAGAGGCGGACTAGCAGAGGTCTTGCTCCCCGTTCTGTCTTCTTTTGAGTCATCCGAAATGAGCGTCCTCTCAACTCGTAAAACATAAAGGTACCAGGGGATACACCTGAATATCAGATTACGGATAGGAGGAAGGAAGGGGATCACGATGCGAGAGACTAACATTAATTCATCATCCGCCTCCGTACTTACATAACCTGTGATGATGAAGACGAAAATAGATCCGATAATTGATATCGTGGTGGCAAGCCAAGGGAGTTTGCCAACGGTCAAGTTGACACCAATTAAGAAAGCGCAGGACATTGCCGGGAGTGACATTTTTAGTAGCCCTTTTGCAAGCTTGAAGTTAACTAATTTTAAGTCACCTTCACCCTGGTATGCTAACATGAAGACAACGACCGAGGTCATTGAGCAGAACATCGCGAAGGTGTTGCAAATCACGAATTCCTGGAACTTTCTATTGCCCAGCATCGTAGCCATGCCCCTGTCATCTTTGGATGCCATGTCTGAGCTGTTCAATCCTCCAGGAACCGCGAAACCAGCTGCGAAAGTCACAGTGGTCACAAGCGTTGCCACCACCAACAAGGTTTCGACAGCCTCTTTCATATAGGCAGGATTTGGCAAAATGCTGCCCCTGTACACTTTGTCCCGAGCTTCTGGCTTAACTATGAATCGATCTGGTCTCTCAGCTGACACGGTCTTCAACAGGGAGAGTACTATGCGCTGAGATCAGAAAATAGATGAGAAGGGAAAGAAACAACAAATTGTTAGCGAATTGGTAACAGAAACGGACTCTGTAATGCTCATTTAAAAGGGAACTGTTATTTTTAAAGATGTAGTGTCTGCTCATTTTGAAGAATTAACACTATAGTAACAAGTTCATTGCAAATGAGAAAAGAGGCACGAATGAAACGTCTATGGTTCACCTTTGTCATGGGTTGACTTACCGATAATGTAACGAGATTATGCCATGTTTAGAGGGGTCAAATTTGCCGCCTTGACCCCTGGCATTTTTACAAAAAGGAGATTGCAACATTGACAACCCTGATCTTATTTATAGGCTCAATTAATCGAGACATGTAGCAAATTATATCAGCATTTATCAGAGATATTCAGTTGCTTCTAACCCCGGACATATTCATGGGCAAAATTTAAGTACTTCCTATTATGGCTAAATTAGAGACTTGTGCAATATTAATCCTAGAGGAGTCTTGGCTATTCTAGAAATTCGATTGACACTCAATCCCGTTGACTACGAGACTAATGACTTGAATACGAGATCTGTGCCTAACTAAGGTATTAGTCTAGGGAAATTTCCAGTAAGTTGATAAATAAAATAGTGACTGTTCATGTTACTAACCCGCCGTAATTCTTTTGGTGGGTGATGTGGAACACTGTCGACAACAGCCAAGCATTCGTGGTTGAGAAGGGAGGGGTTCATTCTTTTATCCAGCACAAGATGAACTAACGCGGCGGGTTGTAAATACTTCGTTGCCAAGTGTGAAGGTGTATTTCCGTCATGGTCTCTTTCATTTATCATCTCCTTCAGATCCGGATGTTTGAGTATAGATCTCACTACATCTTCTCTTCCGTATTTTGCTGCCACATGAAGAACGGTTTGTCCTTTCCCATTTACCCACTGTGACACCGGATGTAGCTTATCGATTAGTTCAACATGACCCATCTTGCTCGCAATATGAATGGGAAGATCCCCATTGTTATCTTTTTCTCGAGCCAAATATTCGGTTTCTGGTTGTAAGAGTTCGAATACTTCAGGCACATTCCAGAAAGCTGCTAAATGGAATACATTACCACCTCCGGAGTCTCTCATTGTGAAAAGCTTCGTGTCCTTTCTGAGTATCTTGCCGAGTGAATCTGGAATCAGGAGCTCCAAATTAGGGACCACCATCCGCATAAACATTTGACAATGGCTAGGGCTTGGTTGGTTTTAATGCATCTTAACTCGGGATAAGGGCATCTTCAACGTAACCTTAATCACTATTAGGATTTATAGTCGTTGATGGGGAATTAGATTGCAATGGTGAAATTAGTGGTGATAATTTTGATTGAATAAATCAAGGCTTTGAAAGGTTTATCTAACCCATTTTTGGTTCAAAAAATAATGGCTTTTCAATCTATGAATTTCAAAGTATTGTGAGTTTCCTTTTCTAGCATCATGGAACACAATATGTGAGACTTTAGATAAATTTCGAAAAGATCCCATTTATGTATTTTGGAATGACTTGAGACAAATTTCAGACCATTTTCTTCCAAAGCAATGCGACATCAACATGTACTAAGATTTTACTGTAAAAATCTTACTAAATGACATGGCAAATTATATGACATTTCCATCTTATGAAGTGTCTATAGAGTCCACAAATATAATGTTAAGGGAAAAACAGAAACGACATTTAAATAGGCAGGGCAAGATCGAGAAGAGGAGAATGGTCTTTTCCTATTATGTTCGTCAAATTCTGGCAAGTATAAAGCAAATGTCAACTTCTTTGTAAAGGTGGGCACCTATTAAGCTCAATAAAGAAATTACATATTTACCAAACCTTTTGAGTAAAAACTAAGTAAAATTTATTTTAGAGTCGAGCGGAATCCACCCAAGTCAGAGGATGTGGCACCACCATTACACACACACACACACACACACACACTATATATATATATTCTTCACATATAAATTGAACTCTTCTGCGTTTCATGGATTTGAAAGTTTGCACATTCAAATTAAATCAAGGTAAAATAATATCATAAAATAATAAAAAAAGGCATAAAAGCTTTGTATGAATTTTTAGGCACCACATTGATGTGGACAAATACAAAGATGGATGAATTTTTCCTAAACAGGAATATAATTCTATGTTGAATTTTGATGTCTACCTAGCTCATGAATCTTTGTACTTTCACAATCTTGATAATGTGAAAGTCTCATTCTCAAAAATCAAATACACATATAATGTTCTTATTTGCGTACGGATACATACAATAAGTCTATAGAAATAATATGCACCTAATGATTCACTATTAACATTTAAGATTTATTTACTTTGAAGTCGTAAGATTTTAGGTTGGGATCGAGTACACATGAGGACCTTCTGTATTTTCTTTTTTGTGATTTCTAATGCATGTCCAAAATGAAAATGCGATAGGACACAAAATTACGTGCATAGAGTAGAAGAGGCTGCAAGATTAGTTTCAACTTGCATTGCTTGGGATGTGTTATCAACATAGCTGAAGAAACTATATTATATATCAATCTGAATAATCTAAAAATGTCTAATGATTATTATTAGATGAAAGCATGTATGTATGCATACGTTGATTTATGGATTAATTGACAATTCGAATGTGCACAGGACTTATCGCCCCGAGGTGCCTTGCCCAAACCGAGCAAATTTTCCCGGACTAGGCAAGAAGATACAGGCAAGAATTTATGCGGGCACGGTCTAACGTATATCAACTACAAGTAATGCATTAGAAAGTAGATTTTCATGAGACATAACTAAAGATATTACAATTATTCACTTAATCTACAAATTCATGATTAAATTGAAACATGTATTATTTTATAGACTTTGCAAACATAATAGTCTTTGGGCTATTCTAAGAGTAACAGCATATTGTGAGTTACACACTTTTGAGGGAATAAACCCATAACGATTAATTATTACTTATTATTTATTTATTTTTGTGATTCGAATAGGTTATTATTTTTACAATACATTAAAACTATCATCCAATCATTTCTGTCATTTTATTACCTTGATGAATTTCATTTAACATCACATTGATTCATCATTACAATTATATGACTATACAAAAACTAAAATGAGATATCTTTATGAAAAAATAAAAATAGGATAATTATGATAAAACTTTTAATAGATGTATATACTCGAACAAGTTAAAGATAAATAAAGAAGTGTGGGTTCAATGGACTTTCCCCATAAGCCCGCCCTCTGCCCAATTCCATTGGGGAAATGTGAAATGGGACAGATTTGGGGCAAATGCTCGAATTCCTATAGAGTCTGGAATGTATTTGAGCTGATCTATTATGTTGTAATGGGAGATAATTTGTTTATTAGGAGAATGATATGTCAGTTGCAACTTCTTCATGGGTACCTAACTACTTTAATAAGCAAGGTGTGAAATTTTATGTGAACACCCGTAACAGATTTGGGCAAGCACAAAGAGTGGTTGCACAGATTTGAAATGAATTCAGTCCACACATCTATAGATATTTCCCATAAGTAGATTTAAGTACATACCATACTGTTTACGTGCAACGGCACCATGAACGGGCGGCAAGCCTTCTATTCTTGATGGGTCGAGCGAGGGCGAAAATAAAACCTGAAATATCTGGGGGTCGCGGGGGTCGCGGGGGTCGCGGGGGTCAATGGCCAGGTACAGGGGAGATTTCTGATCCGCGTTCGCCAAGTACACGAGCTCCGAATTTTCGTTCAACAGATGGCTTACCAAGTCAACGTTACGTATAAGCACGGCCTCGTGCAAAGCGGTGTTTCCATGATTGTTCTTCATCCTCAGGATCCAGTTCTTGTCATCCACGTCGGGGAGGTCTCTTGCATGGCGAATCAGCATAGCGACGACTCCAAATGCATTGGCCTTAGTGGCGATGTGGAGAGGGGTATTCCCCCAATCATCTTGGGCGGCAATGAGGTAGGCATCGACACGATCAAGCAGGAGCCTCAGGATGTTGCTCTCGCCGGTGGCTGCTGCAATGTGGAGTAGCGAACCCCTCGACAGCCCCCGGAAATTGAAAACGGCAGACGAATCAGCTTGACAGGCAAGCGTTTCGATCGCGGAAATGATTTCTTCGACATTGGCGCCTTTGATGACATCGGCTAGATTTTTAGCAGCTGCATACACTTTTGCTGGATCTTGTTGCTCCTCTCCTATAGATACCTTTACGTCCATCGAGCCTAAGCTTTGCAAGTAATGTAGTTATTGCAAGGTAACAAGGGTTGTCTAAGGAGACAATATATTAATTTAAATATGAAGTAACGCATTTAAACTTTATAAAAATTATTATGGTCCTACAAAATTTTATGTGGATCTGAACATTAAATTTTTCTAGTTTAAAAATTGTTTCACAAGATCGCTTTGCATGAATAACTACAAATTATTTGTTATAATAATTTTAGTGCAAGAAATTAATAAGACGCCACGGGTTTGCTTGGTGGTTCGGCCTGAGGTACCTCCTCTTAAAAAAGAGATCGATAAAGGTGTTTCACTTTAAATTCTAAAGACTATGAGTGCTCGCACAAAGAATCCTAAAAAAAATAAGTCAAAGTGTAAATTAGAGGTACGCCCTCAAAAAAGTCAATTCATGAAAGAGAGGAGCCACTTAGCCAATGCTTGTGGTACTGGTAACTGCTGTTTGCCACCACCACTAGGCGCGTGTTTAGTAGGTCCTTCGTTTCGTCCTGTTCCGTTGGGCCAGAGATTGATTGACCCAGGAATCAACTTTTCGGCCGGAGGATGTAATATGTATCGCCGCACATACATCCTCCAGTGGTGAGGTGTGGAGGCAAAGTGCAAACTAAATTTGCGTATTTACCAAAACTTTGCACGATCTCGTGCAAAGTGCATACTAAATTTAGCACGGTCAACTTGTGGTGTGGTGTGGAGGCAAAAAGGAGTGACAAGAAAGGACACTTGAGCTAACTTGAGAAAGAATGGTAGTCCTCATGCAGTTAGGAAGCCAGAATATTTTATTGATATACTATTAACATCATTGAATAGAATGAACCCAATTAAGAAATAATAAATTAAAAAGTGTGTGATCGAGCTTCAAGATTGAAGACAATTAGAATTAACAAAGGAAAAATTAGACAATTAACAAAAGAAAAACGGAAGGATATATTAATCATTTTGAAAAGGACATACCTCCCTATACCGAAACGTTCTTCTCCAAGATCTAGAGGTGATATTGAAGGCAAACAACTTGTACATCCCACAAAAGACGGACCAAAGCAACCATTTTATATTATATAAAGGGCTAAACTTGTTGTAGAATAATTCCACGTACATAGTTTCTTTTTTGCTTTGAGTCCCTTTAACTGATCCTATTATTTGCTTTAACATGTGCCCAAAGGATCACGGTTGCCTACCATACAAGCAAAGAGGCTTAGAGAATCAGTTAGTCCTTTTAGAGCTAGCTTTGGTAAATAGGAAGCTGCGAATTTGGTAACTTATTAGTTGCTCCACCACCATCATACTATTCAACTTTGATGGCCGCCAGTAAGATTTTACATGTTCCATTCAGTAATCATTGACAAATCGGCCTATAATTTACTTTATGTATCACTAGAACTCCACTTAGCAACCTCGAAAGCTTGAAATCGTGTATCAAAAGACCAGTTTTTGCAAGTCTATAGGTCCCAATCATGAGAAAGTATGTCGTGCCAACCACATAACCACGTGGCTAGCCAATTAATCACATTGCTTGCATAATACGAATTTCATAGCTCATGACTCACGTACACGAAGGCGACAGGCACCTTTGAGCTTATGAAATTTTTCAATTGGCTTGTGCTTTTTGGAACATTGAGAAGGAAATTTTCAATACTTCAGGATTAGTAAGAATAATCCATTATGTAGATATCATCACTCTGTCATGAAAAACCTTATATTTCGAAAGAAGCTTGTATCCATTTTGAAATCCGAGAGAGGGATTAACATCAAGAAGTAGGTATTTACTTTATATTTTTCCTAGTATCTATTGAGTAAATGGGACAGATTTGGGGTCAAATTCTAAAAACCCTAAAGAGTTTGGGATGTATTTGAGACTTGTAAATGCAATGTTCTAACTCTATTGGGAGCGGGATGATCTAGAGATTAATTTGACAGGTAAATCCAGTGGCATGAGTGTAGAGCGTAGCATGAGCCGAGAGTAAAATAGTGGTCCCCATCATGTAGGTATAGGAGTCTAAAAAGAGTGTAAGGGACCTTGTGTATGAGTGGGGTCTTTGAAGGTGGTCGTCTAGAGTGTGCCGTGGGCGTACATGAGTGAGTGACGTGAGAGTGGCGTATGTGAGTGCGAGAGTTCATTGTATACTTACGATGCAATTAAGTGTTATTGTAATATTAAGAAAGTGTTTATTATAGTCACGTTTTCACAATTCAACAGCAAATTTGTGTGACGGCTTGGCTAGGCATAGCTTTTCTATGGAGAGAGATTGACGAGACGTTCCACTTGAAACGAGAAAAAGATTATAGGTGCTCGAACCATTTATTCATCAAGTATTTCTAGAGCCCCGAACACCAAAAGATACTAAAAAAAAAAAAAAAAATTAAAGAATCAAAGTATATTTATTAGAGTTTCTTAAAAAGTTTCTTTGAGAGAGAGGGTGCCTAGCAAATGGTGGCGGTGAGCGCTGCAGGATCGAGCTCGGAGACGGTGGTGGACAATGATTGCGCCACGGGGACGTGGCAGTAATGGCAGAGACAGCTATGAGAGAGAGATACTGGGTTTTTGGAGTTGAACAAAGACGAACACAGGCTACATCTCATGTACAACTCTCAGCCTCCTAACAAAATCCGGTCCTTGACAGAATGCTGCATTGCCTAATCAGTCGTCACACGTTTTCCCCACGACGACTCTTAGAATCTTGCAAACTAAGTAGATCGAGGCACGTGTTTAGCAGGTCCTTTATTTAGTCCAGCTTGAAAGGGGCTGGAATTTGATGGCCCCCAGGAGTCGACTTTTTCGGCCAGAGAATAGATGTATCGCTGCTCATGGGGCGATCGTGCAGACTAAAGTTAGCGCTGTCCACCGGTGGGGGTGCAGAAGCAAGGAGGAGTTCAAAGAAAGGACAGTTTGAGGTAACTTGAGAAAGACTGCTAATCCTAATACAGTAGGAAACAAGGCTGTACTGTTGATATACATTAACACCATTAAATAAGAGGCAACTAACTAAGAGAGAATATAATTAAAAGCCTGTGAACCAGCATCAAGATGGAAGACAATTAGAGTTAACAAAGGAAATTAGACAATTAGCAGGAGAAAAAGACAAGGGTGGTAAACCTTGATAATTTTCAAAAATACATGCCTTTGAATACGAGAACTCGCTTCTCCAACGATCTAAAGGAGATGTCGAGAGCGGTTGAGCATTTGCTAATCGCAACTCCCGCCCAACTCATTTATTCGACAAAAGATTAACCAAAGCGGCAGGTCAGCATTGCCATTTTATTATGCATTATAGAGCTAAAGTTCGTGTTAATTGTATTCTCGCATATGCTTCCTCTTTGCTTTGAGCTGCTTTAGCTGATCCTATTCTTTGCTCACCATAGAAGCAAAGAGGCATAAAGGAGTCGCGTGCCGGAGGATTCAGTTAGTCCTTTTGTAGCTAGCTTGATTAATTATGTATAGGCTAATCTTTTTGTAATTTAATTTAATCAAAATTTTAAATAAGAATACAAAGTGATAACATTTTCTTAAAAGATGGCTCAAAATATAAATTATTTTAAATAAGATTCTGAAGCGGCCGACTTAATTTCAAATAAGGCTTCAAGCTCACTAACCAGCCATATTTTTGCCCAGGCAAGCACATGTGACTAATGTGGCAATTGATAGAATAATTTGAAGGCGAAAACACAAACAATCTACTCAACTCATACTTTAATCACGAAAAAGAAGGAGACAAGTAGGAGAAACTCTCAAATGAACTTGAACTTCTATTCTACACATTTTTCTTAATCTTTTCTCTTTTTTATCTTATAAAATGATGACAAGACTAACTTATATATAGATTATTTAAATAGCTCATAAATATCTCTAGCATTTCAAGGAAATACATCCCTTGAATTTACAGAACATTGAACTGGACATAAAAGCATGAATCTAAACATAGATGAACATTCTACATGCGTGCAACACATTCATGAATTTGTCTAATTAGTTTTCTCGCGTTTTGTTCGAGTTTTCTCTCTCGCGTTTTGTTCGAGTTTTCTCTCGCGTTTTGTTCGAGTTTTCCGTCATGTCTTCCTTTCCCTTCGCTCCTCCCTTGAATTCTTCCATTCATTTGCATAACGGATGTTCATCGTCATCTTCTTCCCAAATGCTTCTCATCATCTTTCCTTCTCTCCGCATGTGCAATTCCGACCATCCCCTTTCGCCATCTGAGTTCTCTCACGGGTCTGCTGTCCACTCCCATACCCTTCGATATTTGTTCTTCCTTCTCCGCATGTCGATGATCTGAAACATGTAACCCCGCAACTTTCAATTTCGATCTTTGGTTACCTAGTTTATATAGAGTAGTGTGCTTTGGTTATTCTCACCATGGATGAACGGGATGATACCTCCCGCACTGCTTCTCTTTGCAATCGCCTTGGTCGACTATGTTCGGAACAGGGAGTTGGAGGTTTGGGATGATATCCCCGCATCGGCCAAACTGCAGGATTGTCGCCTTATCTTGGTGGGTAACATTTTCACTAACCCTTCGTGAATTTATCCGCATTTCATGTTGCGATGAAGAAAGCCTGGCGAGTGGATCATGTTGAAATTACTTCAGCGAGATCTTTTGGATTATACATAATTAAATTTCGCACCGAAAGTGAAAAAAGACGCACTCTGGATGGTAGTCCTTGGTTGTTTTCTGGACAATTGGTTAACCTCCGACCATGGCAACCTAGCACTCCTTTACAACATTATGACTTCGGAAAGTGCACATTTTGGGTGCATGTTATTGGCTTACCTCGGAATGGACTTCTCCTCCTATCTTGCGCTTGCAGTATCCCGATAGGTAAGGTTCGGGATGTGAAGACAGATATTTCTGCCAGGATTAGAATTGAATTAGATTTGAAAGAACCCTTAAAAACAGGGAAACTTATCTCGTATTCTTTGGCAAGACCACGTGGCTCGACTTTCGATATGAGCGATTGTCCCATTACGCTACTCTTGTGGAAGGTCAGGGTCATTACGCGGTTTCTTGCCCGGACTATCCTTATGATGAAGCCCAATTCGATGGTCGGGATACAATGACCTATGGACCCTGGCTCAGAGCTGAACTTAAACAAGTTAGCCCCTATTGGGATGCCTTTTACCACCCAACACTCTCAGCTGAGCAAATGGAAGAAACAGTACCTGAAACTCCTTCTCCAATTCAGCCTGGCCTTCCTGCTCTTCCTCCAATTCCTATAACAGTGGAAGAGACAACGCCTTCAGTTATACATCAAGGGACATCCAGTCTTTGGAACATAACAACTTCCACTACTACTACAACGGACTTAGTTCCTGCAGCAGTCAAGATGAAACAACCTCAGATTCCTTCCATGGATAAGCATCAATCGAAAAGACCTAAGATTCCTCGGCCTATGCCTCTTGGTGGTTCTACCAAAAAACCAAAACGATACTCGCCATATGATGTTAAACTTACCTCGTCGGCAGATTTTGATGAGTCTCTTCTTCTGGATGCCCCTGTTTTGGAGGCAAATATCCCTGATCTTCGGGCTTTGGCGGCTGGCCCTAAACAGCCACCGAGTTACAAATGAAACTCTTGAGTTGGAATTGTCAGGGATTGGGCAATCCCCTGACAATTCAAGCATTAAAGGCTATGATAGCCTATGACAAGCCTGATATAGTGTTTCTAATGGAAACAAAGAATGATCAATTTTTTGTTAATCGGTTAAAGCATAAGTTTAAATTTACTCACTCTTTTGTGAGGGATCCTGACGGCCTCAGGGGTGGTCTTGCGCTTTTTTGGAATGACAGTTTCGATGTTACTCTTGTACATTCGGATTCTCACTTTCCGGATTTCATTGCTCGTGATCTCGGATATCGCCTTCCACTCATATTACTTGCTTACACGCCCCTCCAACGTATCAACTTCGCCAGAACTTCTGGGATACCATACGAATCCTCCATGCTGCTGCTCATTTACCTTGGTTATGTCTCGGTGATTTTAATGATTTCCTATCTCCATGGGAGAAGATGGGACAGCGACCTGCATCCACTTCTCGGATGTCATCCTTCCGGCATATGCTTAATGATTGTGAATTAATAGAACTACACAGCAAAGGATGTGAATTTACCTGGTCCAATAATCGAGAAGGGGATGCTCTGGTAAAGGAGAAGCTTGATCGGGTGTTCTGCTCATTGGAATGGCTGACATCTCACCCTTCGGCAGAAGTTTTTGCACTCCCTTCTGTTGGCTCCGATCACTGCCCACTGTTGTTGGCCTCTCGTTCAGTATCTGTCAAGCGCGCAAAATTTTTTCACTATGAAGCATTCTGGAATCACGATGAAGAGTGTCATCACATAGTAAAACAGGCATGGGACAACAGTTGTACCTCCTTGTTATCTAAATTACAGGCAGTTGCTACCAGGTTAGCAAGTTGGAGCAGGGGCCGATTCACTAATGGTCATCAACGCATCTCACACTTACAATCTCAACTGCAGACCATTATCAATAGAACATCATATCAGGATGGAGATAGGGAGCAGGCTAATGCTCTTAGATGTGAAATTCAAAAAGTATGGATTCAAGAGGAACAATTCTGGGCTATGCGTTCTCGTATACAATGGTTAAAATGGGGCGTCGAAATTCCAAGTTTTTTCATGCATACACTATGCAAAGACGGCAACGCAATCGAATTACAATGCTATTAGATACTAACCAGCAAGTGGATCCGTGAACCGGATCGCTTAAAAGATCTAGCACAGGGCTTCTTCGCTCAGCTTTACACAACTCAGGGCTATCGGAATTTCCGTCCTTTCTTGGCACAGTGTCCTTCGGTAGTAACACCTGATATGAATGCATCCTTACAGTGTCGAGTAACTGAGGAGGAGATTTACCTAGCCACTTGCCGCTTAGGAGCTTGAAGTCTCCGGCCCGATGGTCTCCCGGCCTTTTCTATAGGCATCATGGCATGTTATTAAAGATACGGTTATTCAAACAGTTCATGACTTTTCGATATCGGTATTATGCCAACAAGACTAAACAGAATACAGTCATAGCCCTAATTCCTAAAGTTCAGCATCCGGAGAGTATAGAGCAGTTTCGTCCTATCAGTCTTTGTAACTTTGCTTACAAGATCATTTCAAAAATTATGGCCAACAGACTCAAACCATGGCTATCTACTTTGATTTCCACAGAGCAAGCAGCATTTATCAGCAGCAGACAGATACAGGACAACATTATGGTGGTTCAAGAGGTTATGCATCAATTCAAAGTTCGAAAGTGTAAGAAACGTTTCCATCTTATTTTCAAAACAGATATGCAAAAAGCCTATGATAGGGTTGAATGGGACTTTTTGGAAGCATATTTGAGGCATTTGGGTTTCCATAACAGCTGGGTTACTCGTGTAATGGCTTGTGTAACAACAGTCTCCTTTAGTATTCGGTTTAATGGTGAACAACTTCCTTATTTCCAGCCTACTAGAGGGTTGCGCCAAGGTGATCCCCTATCTCCATATCTATTCATTTTACTTGCCAATGCCTTATCTGCAACTATTGCTCAAGCTGTGGATATAGGTCACATTAAGGGGATTCAATTTAATAGAGACTGTCCAAGGTTATCTCACTTATTTTTCGATGATTCAGTATTTTTCCTACGAGCCACTATTTCGAATGCCAAAATCTTGCCAATCTACTCCATCAATATTGTTATGCCACAGGCCAGCTCATTAACAGAAACAAATCAGGTGTGTTCTTTAGCAAACATTGTCCTCTTTCTTTACAACACAACCTAGCACAAGAACTACGGGTTCCCATTCTCAGTCAATATGGAAAATACCTGGGCATTCCATCTGATTGGGGTCGTTCCAAGAAGGAGATGTTTTCCTGGATCCTGGCAAGAGTCAATACCAAGTTAGCAAGTTGGCAGGACAAATTTCTATCGAAAAGTGGCAAGGAAATATTATTGAAATCAGTTATACAGGCCTTACCGCAGTATGCCATGTCTATCTTCAAGCTTCCGCTGTCTCTCTGCAGATTGATTGAAAAGAAGATCTCCGCATTCTGGTGGAGTAATCAACAAAGTCATTCAGGCATACACTGGAAAAACTGGTCAGAATTAAAGCTATCTAAAAAATCAGGGGGGATGGGGTTCAGAGATTTAATCAATTTCAATACAGCAATGCTTGGAAAGCAAGCATGGCGTCTCTATCAGCATCCTCATGCTATCTGGAGTCAGCTCTTTAAAGGGTTATACTTTCGATTTTCATCCTTTCAGAATGCCTCCCCAGGACATCGTCCTTCTTGGGGATGGCAGAGTTTATTAAAAGGCCGTGAAGCAATTGCTCCTAAACTATGTTGGTTAGTCAGGGATGGATCGAAGATAAACATTAGAGATGATACTTGGTTACCACAAGGCAGAATAGGAGGCTTACCGAGGGAGGGAGAACCACGGCTTGTTGCTGATCTTATTGATTCCCAACTCTCTGTATGGAAGTCCTCCTATGTTACTGAATTCTTCGATGGTCCAACCAGTTCAGCAATCCTAAACACCCCAATCAATCCGTCTCTCCATCATGATCAGCTGGTTTGGACAGAGACTCCTTCTGGTACCTACACGGTAAAGAGTTGTCATCATTATCTATCTCTACAATCTCAGAACCCCATATCCAAGCCCTCTCCCTCTTACACTAACCCACCACTGTTATGGAGGAATATATGGAAGATGCATACAGCGCCAAAGATTAAAGTTTTTCTATGGTCAGCTTGCCAAAACGCCCTTGCTACAAAACTAAATCTCTTTCGGCGACACATCATCCCTCATCCCATCTGTTCTTTATGCAATCATTCTGAACCAGAAACAATTGAGCATCTGTTTCTTTTCTGCCCTTGGACTACTGCAATCTGGAATCATGAAGATATTCAGGTAAATGTTTCACCTACCTCAGTTACTCGATTTGATGCCTGGATGGTTGACAGAATCTCCCTCCCACACGCGTCTCCAAATCTTGAAGCGATCGCTCATATCCTGTGGGAGATCTGGCGTCACCGCAATAACGCTATCTTTCGTCAAATCAAGATGGATCCTCTCCTGGTGGTCTCTGATGCTCTATCTCAAAGCTCTATCTTCAAGGTTCTTCAACCCCTGCCAAAAAGGATTCACACTGCACAGGCGAGATTAGATCATCGCTGGCACCCACCAGCAAAGGGCCTTATCAAATGCAATATAGATGGGGCTTTTCGCCCAGATTCAACCAATGGTTCACTGGCTTGTATTTTCAGAGACGACAAAGGAATTTTGAAGGATGTACTCACCAGATCTGTGTCTGCTCAGACGGCGTTCCAAGCCGAGATCTACGCCCTTATCTCTGCTCTTCAACGGATCATCCAGAAGGGACTTTCTCTTCAGCACTTGGAGATCGAATCTGATTGCTTGCAGCTAGTGGAAATCATCCGATCGAATCAACGACCGCCGTGGAAGGAACAGCACCTCTTCGCAACTCTTCAAGACCTTCTTCAGCGTTGCCCTAACATTTCGCTTCATCATATCCGACGAGAGGCTAACCTAGCAGCTGACTGGGCTGCGAAAGCCCACAGGGACCAAGGCCCACCAACCAACTGGCTTCTCTTTCCCCCCCCTCTTTTCCTTTCTATTCTTGCTTCGGATGCTTCGGCGATAGCTTGTATGACTCTTTAATTTTAATATAAGTTATCTTTCGACCAAAAAAAAAAAAAAAAAAAAAAAAAAAAAAAAAAACAGAGGCATTTTTGTCCGAGCAAATTTCGTCATTCTTTATCTTTTTTGGCTCTTTCTTCTTTTCTCTAATTTTCTTCTCTCCTTTTCTGCTTTCTTTTTCTTTTTCCTTCTTCACCCTCGCAACTCCATCTTCTTCGTTCTGCATTACCTCCAGTCTGTGACGCCTTTCAGCCTTCCCACCGGCAAGCTTGGGAGATTTGCGTCCTCCCGAAGGGGATGGGAAGACCGTGACGGCGATGGCAGCACCGCACAGCCACTGGCGAGGGTCCAACGTCCCTAGTAGGGCTTCGGCAAAGCCGCCGCCGCCGCCAATTTATGGCTGAGACAAACGTACTTTGCGTGTATGCTGCTAAGTTCTTCCTCTTTATTGACTGGTTACAACACCGATTACTGTCACGTGACCTGAACTACCACCTCCCCGTCCACGTCGACGATGAGGATGGGGAATTTCTCCTTTCTTTCCATGTGGTCGGCGTACGGCTAGCCACGTGGCATCATCCAATTAGCGAGCAGTCACTGCTTGAACAAAGACCCCTGTGGGGCCTTGCATGAATATGGTGGTAGCTGGTGGGCCCTTTCCACCGCCCAACCTCAGTGCCTGGCTCCAAGTTAGTCCCGTGTTACGGGTCGCAGGCGAAGGGGAGCAGATGCAGGTCGGTGCTGCTCCGGTGCCGGGTCGCAGCAAGAACGGCGTCTGGAGTCAAGCACGGTGAGCGCGACGGTGGCTGGCGGAGCTTCGGGCTGGTGTCGGGTCGGAATAGACACCGGCGGAGCTCAGGCGGAGGGAAACGCGTGCGAGCGCCGGCAGCAGCGGTTCGCGGGTCGTCAAGTAGAGTGGCGAGGCGGCGGTGCTGGTTCAGTGAGAGGGACAACGGCGACTGGCGAAACGGCGGTGGCAACCGGCGCACCAGCGAGGGGATCGGGCAGCAAGCATCTCCGGTGAAGGAGTTCCCTGAAGAAGACGATGCAGCCCTTTTCTCTCCTTTTCTTCTTTTTTTTTTTTTTTTTCTCTCCCTACCTTACCTGTCTCTCTCACGTCACTTTCACGTCTCCCTTCCCTCTGTCGCCCTTTGCTGACTTTTCTTTTTCCAAAGAACCGAAACCCTCTTCCCCTTTCTCTCTTTCTTCACTTTTGGACTTTTTTGTTCTTTTTTCCTTCGACGAAGAAAAGCCCCCCTCGGTCTCAAAGCTTTGTATCCTCTATTTATAGAGGAAAGACTCGAATTTGTTTTTGCTGGTGAAGATTTGCACATATTCGCTCAACCGTTCAACAAATTAGTGGCTCCAAAATCAAAAGACTGTTGAAATTTTGAATTTTGAAATGAGGCAATTTGGTTCAATTTTTTTTTAAAAAAATTTCCCTCTACAACCAAATGCTCTATTTTTATTTTCTAAAAGATAAGTTAAATTTTAAAATAGATGTCAACACATTCTATATTACGTAAGGGGCTAAACTTCTTGTAGAATAAATTCACGTACATAGTTTCTCTTTTGCTTTGCATCCTTTTATTGCTTTGCATCCTTTTAACTAATCCTATTATTTGCTTTAACCTGTCTCCAAAGGATCACAGTTGCCTAACATACAAGCAAAGAGACTTAGAGAATCAGTTAGTCCTTTTGAAGCTAGCTTTGATAAATAGGAAGCTGCGAATTTGATAACTTATTAGTTACTCCACCGCCATCATATTGTTCAACTTTGATGGCCGCCGGTAAATCTCCACCGCCATCATACTGTTCAACTTTGATGGCCGCCGGTAAGATTTTACATATTCCATTGGCTTTTCAATTGTTACTAGGATCATCCTTCATACCGCTTATTACCACATATCAAGGTTCAGTAATCATTGACAAATCGGTCTGTAATTTACTTTACGTATCGCTAGAACTCCACTTAGCAACCTCGAAAGCTTGAAATCGTGTATCGAAAGACTAGTTTTTGCAAGTCCGTAGGTCCCATCATGAGAAAGTATGCCATGCCAACCGCATAACCACGTGGCTAGCCAATTAACCACATTGTTTGCATAATACGAATTTCATAGCTCATCACTCATGTACACAAAGGTGACAGGCACCTTTGAGCTTATGAACTTTTTCAATTGGCTTGTGCTTTTTGGAACATTGAGAAGGAAATTTTCAATACTTCAGGATTAGTAATAATAATCCATTGTGTAGATATCATCACTTTGTCATGAAAAACCTTCTATTTCGAAAGAAGCTTGTATCCATTTTGAAATCCGAGAAAGGGATTAACATCAAGAAGTATTATAAGTTTTTTGTTGAAGAATCTGTTTTTATTCAGGGAACAAATTTAGTTTCTTCATTGATGATTTGATAAATATTTGGAATCTATGTCGAATTGATAGATAATATCATTTGACTGAATTTCGTTAGAAGAGAGTAGACTTTCTTCATTTCTCTGATATAAGATCTCAATTGGTCATGTTAGAGACAAGAGGCATTGGGGTTTACTTATCCGGACGTAGTCATGCTCTGCCAAAGCAGCTATGCTAATGGAGCACAAAAGTTTTCAGATATGAACCGGAAAAAGGAAAAGTTTGGCTAGACCGATTGGATTGCGATTAAGTAATCTACTATAACTTTTAAGACCATCATCACCATTAATTAACTCTAAGATGTTGCTTAATTAGTTGTCAGATATAAAATTCGACCGCAAGCAGAATCCTTCGACATCCCTTCAAGCCAGATTAAGAAGTCGGCTTGCTGTTCGCATATATGCACATAATTCTAGGTCTTCAAACCCTTACCAGGTTCATTCAAGTTTCGCTATGCGGAAATTCCTTTATGCTTGAGAGAAGTGGGGGAAATGAAAGGGCGCAACGAGTTGGTCTAGAATTCAATTTTTGCAACGGGTGAAGAGGAAGTTTCTAAGTATTCTTCTGGTTTTCTTTGCCAAATGCTTGACTTAGAGAATAGGTGATGAGAATTATTCTCTTTACACATGGACACATGAGTGAGTGTGCACATGTATCGCTATGACATTTTGTGAAACTATGTCCAACTATTTTTAAAACTCAAAAATTTGGCATGGTTTAATAGAAAGCAAATGGGACCTAAAAAAGTTCGAATTTACAATTTACTGCTCTAATATCACTTGAAATTTTATAAGATTTTATCTAACTGTTCTAAAAACTTAAACCATTAGCGGAAGACGGGGTTTAATTCAAATATCTTAGCAGTAACCGCTAACCTAACGCAATAGGAAATCGGTCTAATAATGTAGCCAAATACGCCAAGGCAAATACATATTAATTTCTGCAAAATCATAGACAAAATTGAATGATCAAATGAAAGCCCTCATGTTCATTGCCGCCAACTCATCGATCATTCGATTCACCGGCACCATCCGAAGGCAGACTTGCAGAGGTCCCGCTCGCCGTTCCGTCGTCTCCCAAGTCAACCAAAAGGTATGTCTCAACTTTCCATAGATAAAAGTAAGCGGGAACAAGCCAGTACATCAGACGACGGATAGGACGACTATGGCTCCGAAGGACTGGAGGGTACTCTTAACGATTTGGCACCTGAGATAATGAGGATGAAAACGAGTCCCAAATAAAAATATGGTGTTAGCAAGCCAAGAGAGTTGCCAACCGTCAATGTGACGCCAGTTAAGAAAGCGGCGGACATCACCGGGATTGCAATTTTTAGCGACAGTATCGTGTGCTGGTATGCAGCTATTGCCATGTAGACGTTGTTTTGCTGTGCACAGATGAGGTTGACTGCCGCAATCATTGAGCAGAACATCGCGATGGTGCTGCAAATCACAAAGGCCTGGAACATTTTCTTGTCCAGCATCGTAGCCATGCCCCTGGTCATCTTTGGAGGCCATGTCCGAGCCGTTAAATCCTTCAGGAACTGCGAAACCAGCTGCGAAAGTCATGGTGGCCACAGGCGTTGCCACCAGCAGACGGGTATTGATCGCATCCTTCATATGGTCCATATTTGGCTACTTTTCATGGGCATCGAATAGTGTAAGCGCTTCATCTCGAGCTTCCGGCCTTAGCGCGAGTAAGTCTGCGTTTACAGCTGAACCTTTCCCAAATGACGTGGATTTCAACACCGTGACTGTCAATTGCTGAGATAGGAAGCAAATGAAGAAAAACAGAACAAGCTGTTACCATAACGATAGCGGGAATGAACCCTCGAGTACTCATTTAAAGGCGAAAATAATGACGATTTATGTTACGTACCTTACGCAGCGTATACTCCCTTCTGATGCGATATTGAGCAATGTCAAGAGCAGTCAAGCATTCATGCTTACGAACGAAGAGGTTGATTCTTTTATCCAGCACAAGAGGAATCAAAGCCACGGGTTGTGAATGAATCGCGGCCAAGTGCAAAGCTGTATTTCCAGCATAATATCTATCGCTTATCAGCATTTGCAGTTCCGGATGTCTGAGTATATATTTCACTGCCGAAGCTTGTCCATATTTTGCTGCGGCATGAAGAACAGTTTGTCCTCGTCCGTTTAGGAACTCTGATATAGGATATAGCTTCTCGATCAGTTCAACATAACCGATCTTGCTCACAATATAAATGGGAAGATCCCCATTCATATCCTGTGCTCGGGCCAAGTATTCAGTTTCTGGTGGCAAGAGTTCGAATACTTCAGTCTGATTCGTGTAAGCAGCTAAATGGATTACATTACCACTTCTGGAGTCAGTCATTGCAAAAAGCTTGATGTTCTTTTTCTGTATCTTGGCCGCTAAATCTACGATCAGGAGCTCCAATTTGGGGACCATAATCACAACTAGGATTGATAGTCGCTGATGCTGGATTAGATTGCAATGCTGAAATACGTTGTGATAATCTTGGTTGAATCAATCAAATGCTTTCAGAAATTTATCTAACCCATTTTCGAGTTCAAACAATTGTGGCTCTTTCAGCTGTGAATCTCAAAGGCGTTGCAATTTTCCATCTCTAACACAATGGAACATGACATGACGACCTTAGATAAATTTCGAAAAGAACCAAATACTAAAACAAACTCTAGCATGAATTACTTTCCTTCTCTATGGCTTTTTTCCTTATTAATTTTCATTGCACTATGCTTACTTAATCTATGCTTAGTCATTATCATTTAGCAAGCTTTTTTAATAAACACATAACGTTACTCTTTCATATTATACTGGTACATACACGACTTGTGACATTACTTTGTATAATGAGAAGTGGCAAATCTCTCTCACCTTTATACTTCTAAGGTTATCCTTGCATTACGGTATGGTGAAATAATGTAAATTGCATAAAATTTTTGTATGTCCAACTACTTCATATGAATCAACTAGATAGAAAATATGTATAATTTATCACAACATATGACAAAGTTCCCCCTGCTTTTGCAGCCAAAATAAGAATGCGAGTTGCATGTGCAGACCCTTATTTGAAACTAAGTTTTTACTTCATTTCTCTTATTTGATACAAAGTTCACTCTCGAGCCCTCTTTCAAGAAAACGATCTTCTTTTAGGTATTTACTTTAAATCTTTCCCAATATCTATTGAGTAAACGGGACAGATTTGGGGTCAAATGCTAAAAACCCTAAAGAGTTTTGGACATATTTGAGGTTTGTAAATGCAATGTTCTAACTCTATTGGGAGTGGGATGATCTGGAGATTAACTTGACAGGTAAATCTGAAACCGGAATATGATAAATCATTCACCAAACTAAATTTCACTCTATAACAACACTACACAGTTTTTTGAAACCTTGTAGAAGATTTATTGGAATCTAACGTTATCATCAACAAGAATTATTTCAAACCTATCTTTCTGCTTCTATCTTGTTAGATTCCAGATTTTTATGATTGTCGAGCATGAGTATTTGCACTTCGTAGTTTTTCTAATCGAAGATCAACAACACATGAGTTTTAGCAAAATGACTTGGGATGAGACCGGTCATGACGGATGCAAAAAGTTGTTGCCCATAAATAGATATTACCGATAAGCAAATTTAGGTGCATACCATAGTTCTTGCGCAGGATGGCTCCATGAACAGGCGGCAAGCCTTGTATCCTCCACGGTTCGAGCAGGAGGGAAAATAAAACGTTGTGTATAGCGGAGTAACTGGTGTAGAGATCCAGGTACAGGGGAGATTTCTTTTCCAAGTTCATCCAGTACACAGGTTCTGAATCTTCGCTCAACAAACGACGGACCATGCCGACGTGATGACAAATTGCGGCCTCATGCAAAGCGGTGTTTCCATGTCTGTTTTTATCCTCAGGATCAGGTTCTTGTCCTCAACATTGAGGAGGTTTCTTGCCCGGTGAATCAACATTGCGGCGGCTCTAGATCCTCCGGCCCTGGCGGCCGTGTTGGGGGGGGCGGGTGGGGTGGTGTGGGGTGGTGTTGGAAGGAGTTATCTCCCCGATCATCTTGGGCGGCTATGAGGTGGTCATTGACATAATCAGCCAGAAACCTTACGATGTCTTCCTTGCCTGCGTGTGCTGCGACGTGGAGCAGTGAAGTGCCCGATGGCTCCGGAAATTGTAAATGGCAGACGGATTGGTTTCTCAGCAAGCCTTTCGACCACGGAAATGAACTCTTCGACAGCAGCGGTACGGTTGATGACATCCGCCAGTCTTCGAACAGGTGCATACTCTTCTGCCGGATCTTGTTGCACCGCGGTTCTCACAGCCGCCAATGCATTATTCATTCTCTCCCGTCGACTCCTCCAGATTTCTTCTTCCATCAAAGTATCCATCTCATCCTTCTTGACCTCCTCCTCGATCGAGTTGCTCATGCCAACGTGCCCTACTTCTATAGATAGCTCCATCAAGCCTAAGCTATGTAAGTATCGTTAGTTGTTGCGAGGAAACAAGGGTTGTGTAAGGAGCCCTCACATCATTTAACCAGTAAATCTAATTATTTAAAAAATTTATAATGATCAATAGTGATCCTATAAAATCTTATGTGGAATCGGAACAAAAAATTTCGAGTTTCAAATTGTTGTGCAAGATCATGGAAACATGCCTGAATACAAACTATTTGCTCCGAGAATTGAAGTGCAAGATATTAACAAGACGTCACAAATGTTGAGGAGAGCACCGCCACTCTCTCTCTCTTTTCAGAATTTTCTAGCAAAAAGCCATCAGTAAAGAAAAGCTGCGCCACTTCTAGACTTCTCCAAAGAAATCTAGTTGCCAAACTGTAATAGGATGATATCTGTAGAATACTGTAGAAAGCCAGCAAAGTCGGTGAATGCACCGACCTTCCATCCTATAAATAGGAGCAACTTGCTCCTTGTGTAGGTGTGAGTAAAGTCCAACTAAGAGGGTGTGCGTGGGTGTGCGGAGAGAGGAAAAACGTTGCGTTGCAGTGGGTGGCGTTAGTGTAGAGCGTGGCATGAGCAGAGAGTAAAATAGCGGTCCCCATCGTGTAGGCATAGGAGTCTATAAAAAGAGAGTAAGGGGCCTTGTGTATGAGTGGGGTCTTTGAAGGTGGTTGTCTAGAGTGTGCTGTGGGTGTATATGAGTGAGTGACCTGAGAGTGATGTGTGTGAGTGCGGGAGTTCATTCTATGCTTATGATGCAATTAAGTGTTATTGTAATATTAAGAGAGTGTTTATTATAGTCACGCTTTCGCAATTCAATAGTAAATTTGTGTGGCAGTTTGGCCGGGCATACCTATTATATGGAGAGAGATTGATGAGATGTTCTATTTGAAATGAGCAAAAGATTATAGGTGCTCAAATCACTCATTCATGAAGTAATTCTTGAGCTCCGGTTACACCAAAAGATACTAAAAATAAATAAAAAAAGAATGAAAGTATATATTAGAGTTTCTTAAAAGGTTTCTTTGAGGGAGAGGGTGTCTAGCAAATGGTGGCGGTGAGCGCTGCAGGATCGAGCTCGGAGACAGTGGTGGACAACGATTGCGCCACGGGGACGGGACTGGGGACATGGCAGTAATGGCAGAGACAGCTATGAGAGAGAATGGGTTTTGGAGTTGAACAAAGACGAATAGAGGCTACATCTCATGTACAACTCTCAGCCTCCTTACAAAATCAGGTCCTTGACAGAATGCTGCATTACTTAATCAGTCGTCACACATTTTCCCCACGACGACTCTTAGAATCTTGCAAACTAAGGACGTGCATGGAAACGTTCCAAAGAAACGTTTCTGAACACTTCTGTACGGATTTTGTTCCCGTGAACAAAAAAGAACAGAAACGCGTTTGGTTGCGTTTCTGTTCTTTTTTGTTTTTTGTTCCCCGGACAAAATAAGAACAAAAAAAAAAAACAACAAATTGTTGTTTCTGGCCTTGAGAAACACTTCTTGGACGTCCGAAAGGAACAAAAATGAAAAGAACAAATAAACAAAAATTGTTGTTTCTCCTTTGTTCGTCCTCCTTCGTTCATCTCCTTCGTTCGTTCTCCTTCTCTCTGGCGACTCCTCACTCGGCCAACTCTCCGGCGACTCCTCACTCCGCCGAAGCCTCGCCGGAGCGTTGCCAGGCCCGGCGAGGCCGAGCGTCGCCCGGCGCGGGCGAGGCCGAGCCTCGCCTTGGGGGTCGGCGACACTCGGCCTCACCGGTTTGGGCGAGCCGTGCTTGCCCAGCCATGGCGAGGCTCGGCCTCGCCGGATGGGCGAGCCCGAGCTCGCCCAGCCAAGGCGAGGCTCGGCCTCGCCCAACCACGGCGAGGCTCGGCCTCGCCGAGGGCCGAGCGAGGCCGTGGGCAAGGCGAGGCTGCCGGCCCCGTCGGCCGATTGCCGGAGGCCGGGGACCCGGCCGAAAAAGAAAAATAAAAAGAAAGGAAAAAATGAAAAATAAAATAAAAATGTTTAAAAATTAAAAGAAACAAAAAAAGAATAAAATTTACCAAACGTGTTTCTATTCATTTTTTATTCCCGGAACAAACGTTACTAAACGCGTTCTTTTGTTCAAAAATTATTCCCCGGAACATAAACACTTTTTTTGTTTCTGTTCCATGGAATAAAAAAGAACAGAAACGTTACCATTTGCACCCTAAGTAGATCGAGGCACTCGTTTAGCAGGTCCTTTATTTAGTCCAGCTTGAATGGGCCTGTGATTTTATGGCCCCAGGAATCGACTTTTTTGGCCAGAGAATAGATGTATCGCTGCTCACGGGGCGATCGTGCAGACTAAAGTTAGCGCTGTCCACCGGTGGGGGTGCGGCGAGTTCAAAGAAAGGACAGTTTGAGGTAACTTGAGAAAGACTGCTAATTCTAATACAGTAGGAAACAAGGCTGTTCTGTTGATATACATTTTTTTTTTTTTTTTTTTTACTAAAGGTAAAAAATATATTACCTTTACCAAAAAAAAAAAAAAAGTATATCAACAGAACAGCCTTGTTGATATACACTAACACCATTGAATTAGAGGGAACTAACTAAGAGAATATAATGAAAAGCACAGTGATCCAGCATCAAGATTGAAGGCAATTAGAGTTAACAAAGGAAATTAGACATTTAGCAGGAGAAAAAGACAAGGGTGGTGAATATTGATAATTTTCAAAAATACAAACCTTGGAATACATGAACTTGCTTCTCCAACGATCTAAAGGCGATGTCGAGAGCAGTCAGGCTTTCGCTAAACGTAACTCCCCGTCCAACTCATTTATCCGACAAAAGATGGACCAAGGCAGCGGGTGAGCATTGCCATTTTATTATGCATTAAAGAGCTAAAGTTCGTGTTAGTTTAATTCTCGCATATGCTTCCTCTTTGCTTTGAGTCGCTTTAGTTGATCCTATTCTTTGCCCACCACAGAAGCAAAGAGGCATAAAGGAGTCGTGTGCCAGAGGATTCAGTTAGTCCTTTTGTAGCTAGCTTGGTTAATTATGCATAGGATCATCTTTTTGTAATTTAATTTAGTCAAAATTTCAAATAAGAGTACGAAGTGATACCATTCTCTTAAAAGACAGCTCAAAATACAAATTATCTCAAATAAGAAAATAATATAATGAAAAAGTGTGTGATCCAGCATCAAAGATTGAAGCCAATTAAATTAACAAAGGAAATACTAGACAATTAGCAAAACAAAAGGGGAAAACATATTTATCATTTTGAGAAATACATACCTTCCAAAACGAAAACTTTCTTCTCCAACAATCTATAGGTGATATTGAAAGCAGTTAACTTGAGTATCCTACGAAAGATGAACCAAAGCAGCCATTTTATATCACGATAAAGGGCTAAACTTGTTAAATACAATCCTCGTACATAGTTTCTTTATTGTTTTAAGAGTTTCTCTAACTGATCCCGTTCTTTGCCAAACACAGAAGCAAAGAGGCATAGAGATTCTCAATTAATCCTTTTGCAGCCAGCTTTGGTAATTATGCCTACGATCCCCATCTTGCCAAATATTTTCACATACTAAAGTTTTGTAATCATGTACATATTATTCCATGTTTTAATTTACGTGTTGCTGAAATGGTACTTGACCTCATCAAAAGCTAGATAGTATGCATCGAAAGACCGGTTCTTCCGCGAGTCTGTGGGTCCCAGTTACGAGAAAATATGTTCTGTACCGATCACACAACTGAAGCGAATAACCAACCAATTAAACGGCTTGCAAAATATGTATTTTTTATTAGATATGCTGAATTTAAATTTCGAAACTTTTCTTTTTTATTGGCTTGTCACATCAATTACTATTGGTGGTGGCCGGTGGGCGATTTTCACCCGATCTAAGCCCATACTTATTCTCTTCCGTAAGAAGTCAGATGTAGAAATCGAGCCGAAATAATTAAAATTAAAAATGAGCCTAGAGGAAGTCACAAGTGGGACAAATAGACAGTGCACGTGAATATCATAACTGATGACTCGCATCCGCGAATGTTCAAGCGTGAGCAGAGATGATTTTGGGAATATTAGGATAGAAATTTTAATGCATCGAGAGCAACAGGAAATAATTCATCTGCATATATATCACCGTTTATATCCAGAAAACCGCATGTTTTGAAAAAAAAAAAAAGTTGCACCTTTTTTCAAATCAAGGATGATCAAGATAAACAAGTTATCCAATTTTCCTTTTTCTTTTCAGAAATTATTTGATTCAGAGGGGAAGAATTATTTTTTTCATCATATGACGAATAATTTGGAATCTATATCCAATTGGTTAGATTGATTCAATAACAATAAAGTAATTTGTTATTACATTTATGACTCTCATCTCATGGCTTCATACTTCCATCTATTTTACCAGTGATTAACTCATAAAGCGTCAGTTGATTAATTTATCACTTAATCTGAGAACAAAAATTTGGCGCTTAAATAATAAATCTAGTCTCAGTGAAAGTAACTTTAGCCTTGGCGGCTAATCCCTAGAGAGCCTTTATTTAATGCATGTGGACAAACTAGTTTGCACACATTCGTTGAAATTAATCGACTCAAGTATTGGAATAACTCATAGTATAAAATAAGATTTTGCATCTAATTCTACTCAAATAATCCTATTTTCTCTTCTAATCTCTAATCAATTGTGTTAAAATATGTCTTGAGTTTAAGTCCGAAGCGAAAAGCTGTTTTTTTGAAAATAAATTGAAATAAACAGAGATGGGTACACAAATTAATCTTCTGGACGTCATATTCTTAAAGCTGGTCAACAAATCTTGGAAGCAGTTGACCGAGGCACGTTTACTTCTTCTGGAGTTGGACGAAGGAAATAAAAAAGGGAAAGTCAATCTTTTACTTCCCTGTTGACCGAATCTTGGATGATTCGGTTTCTTCATGCATGCATTCCGGCGGTGGATTAAAGATTTCCTTAAAAGGGCTTGCTCGTGGGATTTCTTTTACGTAGCATCGTTGTTGATACGAGCATTGAAGCGCCGTTATTCTAGTGAGTGCTTGACGGGTTTTTCGTTCGTGCAATTACATCCAAGAAGTTTAGTGTTTGTAGTTGATTAAATCTTAAGGTAAGAGTTGCGTGTAATTTCTCCGTGAGATTGAGAGATTATTTTAGAGGAATTTCGGGGCTAAATACTGCGTGCGTTATTGGGTGTAATTGGGGCTTGGGAAATACCGAGAGTGTTTGAGTGACTCGAGTGTGTAATCTCCTTGTATCGCTTGATCTATAGTGAAATTCAATGCTGCTCTCCCCGTGGACGTAGGTCTTTACGACTGAACCACGTAAATCCGATGTCCGATTTAATTTTTTTCTTCTTTCGTTTATATTTTGTTCGATCGCTCATCCTATCGCAACAAGTAGTATCAGAGCAAGGTTTGGCTAAGTTGAAGCGAATCGATGGCGACAGAAGAAGTAAAAGTCAGAATCAACAAATTTGATGGGAAGGATTTCAGTTTTTGGAAGATGCAGATTGAAGATTATCTTTACCAGATGAATCTGCACTTGCCTTTATTTGGGGAGAAACCAGACACGATGAAGCAAGCTGATTGGGATTTGCTGGATAGACGAGCTATGGGTGTTATTCGGCTAACGTTACGTCGCGTTTAACATCCTGAAGGAGAAGACCACTGCTGATTTGATGCAAGCCCTGTCGGATATTAATTAGGCCTTGTTTCCTTTTATTTCTCCTTTTTTTCATATAATAAATAATAAATAACAAAAACAACAAAAAAACAAATAAAAACAACAAAACAACAAAAAAAGAAAGCGAAGCCTAGCCCCTCCCCTCTTTTTCCCTTTTGCGTGGGCCCCTAGGCTCATTTTCTTTCTTTTTTCTCGGCCCGGCCCGCACAACCTAACCCTTCCCCCTCCTTCTTCCTTCTCCTTCCTTCTTCTTCTCTGTGCCTCTATGCATCACGTGCGGTGGCCAGCGACGCGCTCAAGGGCAACCTACGGTAAAGAGGAATGGAGGTAGGCCGCCGGAGGAGAGCACGACGCGCACGCGCCTTCAATGCGCGCCTTTAATGCTGAGATGAGACACCGGTTCGGCCGCGGGCGTCCGTTCGGCGTGCGAAGACCGACGGTCGAAGCCCCGTCGACCGGCAGCCCTCTCGCCTATAAATAGCGAGGCACCACCTCCGTCGAAGGACACATGAGGCCAGCAAGCTCAGAGAGGTTCCCGAGAGACTTCGGGGAGCTCAAAGAGCGAGCAAGGCGGAAATTGGGTCGTGAACTTAAACCGACCTCCCTCCGAGAGACTTCGGGGGAGGCTGGCGGCGAACGAGCCGGAGAAGGAGAGAACGGCGAAGTGAGGGACCTCTGGTAGCAAGCTTCGAAGACCTTCCCCGAGACACTTCGGGGAAGGTTTGAAGGCAAGCCACCGGAGATCTCAGATTTGGCCAGAGAGGGAGGGATCTGGTCAAGCCGGAGGGTTTGGTTCCGAGGGAGTCCCAGATTCGGAGGAGAAGAAGTCGGAGAAAAGGAAGGATCGTTTGGACGCCAGATCTGTAAAGGGGGAAACATCTGTGAGATAAGTTCCCGTCGCCATCGTCGTTCGCCCCCACACCATCGCCATTCGATTGTTGCCACTTGCCATCCGCCCCAACTCCACCGCAACCCCGACGCCGTCACCTCAATTGAGCCCATACGACAGCGCCTCAAGCTGTGCTGCCACTGTCGCCTTGACCAAACCCAGACGCCGTCTCTTCAAGCTGCGCCGCTGCGTTGTGTCGGCGCGGGGCCGAGTGATGTGATGAGCCCTACTCACGCCATCCCCGTCGCTACTTCCCCTCTCGAAACCTAACCGCCGCCGTCCACCACGTTGCCGCCGTCGTCAGGCGCCCCGCCGCTATCCGGTGACGCCCCCAGTCCCTCCACCTGCGCCGCAAACGGATGGAGAAGCCAGCGAGCCCGCATCGGGTCGAGCCGGGTCGGGCGTGGTTCGCGAAACCGGGTAGCGTTTCGCGAGACCTAGGCGGCCGGGAATCGGGTCGGGCGCACCTCACCCAGGTAAGGTTTCAGCTAGCTTAGGCCATTCGCGCGTGGGCCGGGCCTTCTTTTAGAAAATAGATCTATTTGGGCCGGGCTTGTAAAAAACAAAAGAAAAGAGAAAAGACGAAAAATCTGAGTCGGGCCCGTCTGCGTTCGGGTCGCCGACCCGGGTTGGACCCAATCCGCGGATCCGACTCGGGTTGGTTTTATTTTATATTATATAATATTTTAATAAGAAAATCGAAAAAATAATTTATTTTCCAAAAATATTAAAAAATGTTTTAATTTCAGAAAATCGAAAAATAATAAAAAATGATAAAAATATTTTATTTTCCAAAAAATCAAAAAAATCAAAAATATTCCATATTTTCCAAAAAAATGCCAAAAATCCAAAAAAAAAAAAAAAAAAAGCCGAAAATTCATGAAAAAGCCAAAAAAATTCAGAAAAAAGCCAAAAAGACTTGTATTTTTCCAAAAATATCAAAAAAAATCCCAAAAAATCCCTTTTGTGTCCAAAAAATTAGAAAAAGACTCAAAAAATGTTTTTCCTCCCAAAAATGTATGGAAAATCCCTCGAACATCCAAAAAACCTCAGGGTTTAAACAAGATTAGGTACCGAAATGGCATTAGTGATTAACTAGTGTAATCAAGTCCCCGATCCTAATTTCTCACAGGTTGCGCGGGAGCGAGTATTTCTCCCGATACTTCGCTTGGGTTTCTAATCGACCCACCCCAAACCGATTAGTGGCGACTCCATTTTAAAATTAATTTACGGGTTAAAAATTTAGACTATTAAAGTCGTGAATTGGTGGACTTGGGAGAGTCCGGGCATAATTAAATTCAGCCGGCGCCATTTAGCCTCCTTAGGCGCTCGTACTCGAATGCGGGCGCCGAAAAAAAGAGAGGTCGCGACAGCTTGGCGACTCCGCTGGGGACTTTGAGGACTTAGGCCATTTTATCTTCGTTTAAATGCTTTACTAACTTGGGTTTTTTTCTTTTGTGCAGGGTAATAGCTTAAAGTTTTTTTTTTCTGTTAAAATAAAATGTTTTGTGATTATAAACTGCTGTGCATCCTTAAATGTTTTAGCACTACATGTGGCACACACAACCCGGCCGCCGGACCTGGGCCACCATAGGATTTCTAGAATGGTGTTAAGAAAGATACGACCTCGAACGCAAGACTGCGATGTAGAGGTTGCCTTTCTTTTCCCTGAATTTCTTAGCCGAGGTTAGAAGGATATTCTGCTAACGCGAGACTGCGACGGGCGGATATCCTTTTAATCTCAACAAACATTCTCAGTTAGAAATCGAGCCGCACATATCATGCGCATGTCTATGTGATTGCCATCAATTTTCTTATGTGAAGTAAGTTTTTATTTCATGTAATTTACTTACCTTCCTGTATATATTGAGTGGTCCATGATTAGTCTAGGATTTAATACCACGGTCATTTAAATTTGAAAGTAATTGTTATAAAGTTAAAAAAAAAAAAATTTGCAAAAAAATTACTTTCAGTTGATGTTTTTATTCTCAAGCATGTTACAAAATTCTTTTCCGCAAGAATTTTCATTTGCCTCAAAAAAAAAAAAAAATGGGATAGAAACCTTTTTCAAAATTTGTTGCAACTCATGCTTTCTTCGCCTTTCAAATTGAATATCTTTTTAGCTCATGTTAACATGCCACGTGCCCTTTTTCAATCCATATTTAGGAAATCCTCTACCTTTTCGTGAATAAACAAAAATAGTAGGATTAGGTTGTCATCATGAACTGACTCCCTATTTACGCCTTGTATTCACACACGTTTGTTTACTCATGACTAGGTAATCACGGAACGTCAACGTTCGCCGATCTAGACTCGTTCAAAAGCAAGAGCAAGAATGGCCAAAGAAAATGTACCAAGCCGTATTACGGTCATGGAAAGTGAAATGAAGCAAGTCTTCAATGTGCTTCAACAACTTTCAAAGCAGATAGACTCCATCCAGGGCAAACTCACTCCCACCCCGGCCTCAATCAAGGTATTGTTGCCACAAACATCTACTAGGGGTGATCAAGGTGGAGATACCGACGATAACATGCCCGAATTGGAGGATGATCCGCACCCAACCATGATCGAGAAAGCTAGGCTAGACAGGTTTGTCTAAAACGAGCATGACAAACGCCTCGAAAAGCTTGAGGAGAAGCTGAAACAACTGCAAGGCCTCCAAGATCCTACTTTGACGGACCTCTCCATTTATTCCAATGTCAAAATGCCGGAAAAATTCAAAATGCCTGAGTTTGAGAAATACGATGGCACGACTTGTCCTAGGGCTCATCTTGTCCTAGGGCTCATTTGCAAATGTACTTGGTTCGAATGACCCAATACGTTAATAATGCACCATTAATGATCCAGTTGTTCCAATCAAGTCTAATAGAACCTGCCCTGAGGTGGTACATTACAAAGAACATGAATCTCCTCGAAACATGGAGCGAAGTGAGTGAGGCATTCCTCAAGCAGTATAAGTTCATAATGGATATTACCCATTCTCGTGAGGATCTTGAGCGTACCGAAAAGAAAAAGCACGAATCGTTCAAAGAATATACTATCCGATGGAGGAATCTGGCCACCGAAATCAGTCCTGAACCAATCGATTTCGAGCTGAGAAAGATGTTTATCAAAACCCTCCCTTATGAGTACCGCAATCGAATGGTAACCACGATCGCCGAATCATTTAATCAACTCATTCCAGTAGGGGAGCAAATCAAGATAGGGTTGAGGGATGGTTGGTTCACTGAACCTACATCCACAAGCAGGTTCAGCATGAAAAAGGATAAAGAACCCCTGGTAGATGTCAATGCGACCTATAATCATTCTCCAACAATTCAGACAAATGCAAGATAGCAACAGACCACCAGCCGTCAACCATCTCAGTGTTACAACAACAAGAGACAATTTACTCCTCTTCCTGGAACTCCATCACAGGTACTAGCAATCCTCCGGAAGAAGAACCTCCTTTCGATTGAGCCAAAGCGACCCAACGCTGAAAGTTTTTCCAATTATGACCCGTCAAAGATATGTGACTATCACATGGAAGAAGTGGGGGCATTCGACGATGAGTGTTTCGCCCTCAAAAGTCGAATCCAGAACCTGTTAGACACTAAAGCTTTCTCATTCCAGAGCAATTTGCTCCCTGATCACACAGACAAAGTAAATGCTGTATTCAGTTCTGAAGACAGTCAAAGCAGAAATGACAAAGCACATACTGTTGACATTCATCAAGGACTGGTGAAGGTCGGGTATTATTCAGGCAATGAAGTGCCACCCTTAGCAACAGAGAAAGAAGGGCCAGATGACATGACCAACATGTTTGGAGACCTTTTCATGGACACCATCAATGAAGGACCGCAAGGGAAAATGGGTGTAGGCCCGCTCGAGTAGAACCCTTTTTAATTTCCTTTCGTATTCCCCTACGTGGGAACTTGTACCTCTTTCTTAAGTGTGGCTTGTTTTTATTTTCAACATCAGTTTCGCTTGAGGAACTAACTTTTAAAAACATTTTTCCAAAATGTAAATCCACCTATTAAATAAAGTTGAAAATATTTTGAGAGCATGAGGCGGTATCCCAAACCAGCTGGTGATGCTATCCAACCATGAAAAAGAAAAAACATCATCCAAGGAGAATATTGAGGGTCGGGCTTCCTCATGCTTTTTCTCCCCCAAAGACGTATTTTGAAAATAAAAAAAAATATTTCATCACCCAAAAGCTTTTGTCAAAACAAGATGATAAATTTAAGTACGTTTGTCTTTCTGACTCACTCACTTCATGTCTCAAAAGATCATTCCCGTCCCCTTTGACTTAGTGTGACAGGGGGCATTTGAAGCTAGTGCATCATGTGAACTCACCGAATTCAATGACACTCTTCCAAGAAGACAGTGGGGGCAAATAAAATATCATCTCATATCAAAGAAGGTAAGTTTTATTCTCTGAATATAATTGTGGAAATGATGTCCTCTCTCTTCTGTTTATAGGAAATGAAAGATCATACGTAATAGGTACAGGCATACGGTTGAAATCAAGCCATCCCTAGGAGGTCTGTGCACTCCATCTCGCTCCTGCCCAGCTCCTTCTCAAGCCGGAGCAGTATCTTCTTCCCTCAACGTGCCCGCGCAACTAAATGCTACGGGAGGAAATCTAGACAGTTGAGACAGCCTCTAGCCCCTTATTTCAAATGATGACTAAGGGCTTAGAAACCTCACTTCGTGCTCCAGACGCATGCTCTCCCAAGAAGTAATTGCCATAAGAGAATTGGAAGTTTTGATTGTCCATCTCAAGAAAAATTCCACAGAAGGAAGGCGTTGATCGTTGAAGATGAATCAACGACCAACAATCATGCATACATGGTCACAAATGAGGGAGGCCAATTGAAGGAAGCATTGAACTATGCCAAGATAAAGAGGCCGTCATCGACATTCAAATATCTTTAGGAGCTAGCACAGACAAGCTTTGGAGAATAGTAATTTGGTATCGTTTCCAATACTCCCCACTCTTTGAATTCACTTTTGACATATTTTCTCCTATTGACATGAAGCATAGGATTCAAGAAACAAGCTTAATGGTTAATTTGGGCAAATCAAATTATCCATATCGATTTACCTAACTTGGTATGAAAGGAAGTGTCATCCAGAGCTGGTTCGGTTAAATAAAAAAAAAAAAAAAAGCACCCTATGGACACCATCGGCGCCTCTAGCCAAGTGGTATCCGGGAAGAAGCAAAAAGGTCCGAAGTCGGGGGTTCGAATCCCTAACGCGGCAGTTAGCCGCTTGGTAAAAAAAAAAAAAAATTTTGCTTCTCTTGCACTTGCAAATTATGAGAGAACAGGTGACCTAACAAAGTGAGGGACATAGGACTTCGTGTCCCCATCCCACTTCAGGTCCATCCAATCATCTGCAAACCAGTGAAGGGTAAAGTTGTATCGCTTCCAGTTATTCAACTCTTGAAAGAGTTCATGACTAACACATTCCCTCTTGTTTGTTGCAGGATCACCTGACTGTCAAAAGCAAGGATAACAAATCAATGAGAAGCATGTCTTGTTTGTTGCAGGATTACCTGAATGTCAAAAACAAAGATAATAAATCAATGAGGGGCATGACAAACTCTCCTAAGCGAAATGGCGTCCTGAGTAATTACCAAAGCAAATGACAGAGATCCTTTAGGCCTCAACTCACATTTGATTTTGGCCAGACTAATTGATCTACTTGTACATCTTCTCTTCTACAGGGGCAAAAGCAGAAAGGCCCGTCAAATCCATGATCAGATCCCCAACCCTGGCTGATCCTTCTTATGTCATGTCCCTACTTAATAGGGACAACCGTCGACGTCCATTTATGAATAACCCTTTTGATGTTCAAAATCTAACATATTCGGAAACACCATTATGTTAGCCCTTAAAGTTGTCATTAGGGTCTTTTTTGAGTCAAAACCATTCACTTATTTTGAAGAGTTCAAACTCCATCATATTCGAAATGTTGCATATAAATTATGTATGATGATTTTGCCTATCTAAGTCACTGATTCCACTGAGGATTATTAGAATAGACAGCTAAGTGAAGAATACAAGATTAATTAAGCATGCTAGATGAGGCGCGTCAGGATGATGAAAGGCAAGCCATATCCTATACACAGTCCCCCCATCTATACACTTGTGAGATGAGTGCAGAAGATTCCATGACTGCAGGGTAAAGAGTTCTCTCGCGAATGGTACGATAACCAAAATAGTGAGAGGCATTCCATCGCTCACCCCATTGAGCCCCATACACTGGTAAAGCTTCTCTCATATCCCCGTCAAGAACCACCCCACACTGGGGCAGATCGGAGGCAAAGTAACATCACGAGGTGAGAAGAGAGATAGAAATTTTCTTGCTCGCACTTGCATCAATCTTCGGGTGTCCTTATTGCATATGAACACTCACGTTAATTTAAGTGTCCTAGAATGACGAAGAACAATTCTTTCTCTATGCACTTGTATTTATTGTACAACCCAATTGAGTCTGTAATTTCACCCTCACAAGGAGGCAAAACAGAAGTTACTGCCATTTAAGTAGCATAGCCCAGAGCGCCTACTGAAGATGAAGACTCAAGAGTCTAATAGCGGTGCTTCGGTTGAACTTGCCTAGGCCAGTTCCTCCAACGACAAGAATGAAAAAACATGGGCATAAAAAAGCAATGTACCTGGTAAAAGCAAGGTCAATGCCCATAAATGAAGAGCTGGAATAAAAATAAAGGCATGAAAAAAATAGTGTGCCTGGTAAAAGCAAGGCTAATGCCCCCCAGTAAAAAATGCAGCCAAGAAAATGTTGCTGTTATGGTCCATAGAACCTCCATTTGACAGTGAGAAGAAAGACTGGTGACAAATGCCAAGGCAATCACCAGCTCTTACCTTTTTAATCATGAATCAAGCCTACATTGTATCCCATTGTAAAAGTCTCTTCAGACTAGGGGCACTTCAATTAACGTAGGATTTCATATGTCTATAAGCATCACTCGAAGAAGTACGAGCAAGACTATTCTATCTCTTTTCACAGGACTCTTGACTTGCAAACCCGGAGATGATCGTGCGGCACTTCGTTCATGAGCCTTGACCTCGACGGTCCCATTTGATGAGCCATTGACTAAGTCTTCATCACAATTTCAACAAAGACCTCTCACATTGGTAAAGTCGTACTGTTTGCGAGAATACTCGGACTCCTGCTGACATGATGACAGTGAGAAGTGTGGTCCTTATAAATCCTGCATCAATTGTCAGGATAGCCTTTTCCATGAGAGAGAGAGTGGAAAGTCCTTTCAGACTGAAAGTCTCTCATCTGGCATGCTCAAAACATCTACATTTGGAATGAAGGTTGTCTTTCAAATTTTCTCCAGTGGAAGTTGGATGATGCCAAAACTGACAAAATTGTCGTGCATGTATCTCATTTAAACTCATGAATTTACTGCATATACAATCATGTGTGCATACTGTGCAAATAGCAGACATACTCTTAGAGATCAGAGATATTGCCAGGTAAGCATATCTCTATCCCCATTTGCCTTAAGGTACTTATAACTGTCCAGGTACTCTCTTCTTGACACTCGACCTATTTAAGTCATCCCTTGAGTTTGGGTGCTTGCAATTGTCTCAGTATCCCGTTGTCTTTGAGTACCCACCACTTGCCGGGTAATCCCTCTTAATGACACTCGACCTGTCCAAGTTGTCCTCGGAGTATTAATACTTGTGACTGACCAAGTATCCATTTATCGTTGAATACCTACTACTGTCTAGGTATCCCTATTGTTTTTTAGTATCGGTCACCGTTCGGATACTCCCTTTTTCTGACACTCGACTTGTCCGAGTTGTCCCCAGAGTATTGATACTTGTGACTGACCAAGTATCTCTTGGAATACCTACTGCTATCTAGGTATCCCCATATCATCAAGTACCCACCCTTGTCTAGGTACTTCCTTTTCATGACACTCAACTTGCCCGAGTTGTCCCCAAATAATAGCAGCTGTTCAAGCATTCCACTGCTTTGTGTGCCTGCACCTACCTAGGTATGCTTTCTTACACTTGGACCAACTGAGTGGTCCTAGGTTATATCATTAAATACTTGTGTTCATCCAAGTATCCTAGTACTTTGTACACCTGCGGCTATCCAGGTGTTCCACCTCTTTTTCGTTATACCTTAGTTTGGATCTTGGTATTTCGAACCCTCTTAATCCAATATTCATCTCACCTAACATTGAGTGTCTATTGGTTAAGTCCCAAAATTCTTGACATCTCAGTCTGGATTTGGATGTCTCGAAACTCTTCGTTAAGCATTTCACTCTGGATGTGAATGTTTTTCGATCTTTTTCATTATACTTTAGTCTGGATCTAGGTATTTCAAACCCTCTTAATCAAATATTCATCTCACCTAACATTGAGTGTTTATTGGTTAAGTTCACAAATTCTCGACATCTCAGTCTGGATCTGGATGTCTCAAAACTCTTCGTTAAGCATTTCATTCTGGATATGAATGATTTCCAATCTTTTTCGTTATACCTTAGTCTGGATCTAGGTATTTCGAATCTTCTTAATCCAATATTCATCTCACCTAAAATTGAGTGTCAATTTGTTAAGTCCCAAAATTCTTGATATCTCAGTCTGGATCTGGATGTCTTAAAACTCTTCGTTAAACATTTCACTTTGGATGTGAATGTTTTTCGATCTTTTTCGTTATACCTTAGTCTGGATCTAGGTATTTCGAATCCTCTTAATCCAATATTCGTCTCACCTAACATTAAGTGTTTATTGGTTAAGTCCCAAATTTTTTGACATCTCAGTCTAGATCTGGATGTCTCAAAACTGTTCGTTAAGCATTTCATTCTGGATATGAATGCTTTCTAATCTTTCTCGTTATACCTTATTCTGGATCTAGGTATTTCGAACCCTCTTAATCCAATATTCATCTCACCTAACATTGAGAGTCTATTGGTTAAGTTCCCAAATTCTTGACATCTCAGGTTGGATCTGGATGTCTCAAAATTTTTCCCCATTTAGGTGACCGTAGAATAGTACGGGTCCTGGGAAAGCAGTCTCTTTGTAAAGTCATGTTACTATTCTAGCCGACCGTAGAATGGTACGGGTCTTGGACATGTAACACCAACTATCTCGAGTTACTCTACCCTTATTCCAGGTAAGTTCCTTTTATCACTGGCATTAGCATTTCCATGCATCATATAAATTGCATTTAAAAAAAAAACAAAAACAAAAAACAAAAAGGGATCCATAGTCTCGCCAAAATATCATCCATTGCATGTTCATGGTCAAAATTTAGGTATCATATTGTCTTTGAATGCAACCTCTACGAGCTCACCTTCAAAGAGGGGTAGCTGTTGACACCTAAATTTTGACTAATCATGTAGTAATTAATTGCATAGAAAATTAGGGATTAATCTTTAACTCTTTTAAAAAAATAGTAAAATTGCATTTCATGTAGTCGCATTTACATTGGTACTAAGAGGACAACAAGAAGCAGGGGCTCGCGGTCGATTGCATGCACAAAAGGATGGTCCGTTTTTCGCTAGTCTGAACACGCATAAGAGAAAAAAATGAGGAAAGAAGCTCTCGCTCGTCCATTGTCTATTCCTCATTAATGCGTGGAGTGCGGATTCGGGAGAAATCTTCAAAGAAGCAAAAGCAGCCCATAATATATTATATAATATACCCATGTTGTATTATTATAATATGCCCATAATATTATATAATATGTCAGCTTTGGTGGCACCAAGAAGAAACCTCCTCATTAATGCATGCACATACACGCACGAAATGGGACAGGCGCCTGCTAGAAATTTCCTTGCTGAAGAACAAGGGGGAGCAAAAAGAGGAAAAAAAAATTCCATTGTGAGGGCTTCTCCTTCGGTCAGACAAGGGGGAAAGAGAAAACAAAAGAAAAAGTTACATCGAGAGGGGAGCTTCTCCTTCGTTCAAAAGAAGAGAGAGAGAGAGTCTCGAGAAAAAAGAAGGTGAAGTCAAAGAGGGCAACGAGAAAGAGAAAAGAACGTGAAAGAAAAATAATAAAAAATAAGGGTTGTCTTCTTTAAGAGGGGGCTTCGAACAACACCTGCGAGGACTTTGGCAGCCGCCCATTACCACCGGAGCCCCGAACTCTCTCGCCACTGCAGCCCGCACCACCGCGCCGCCCGAGCCGGCCACCGCTCCTCCGCCCGAGATCCAGCCACGACGCCGCGCCGCCGCACCCCTGCGCCGTCGCCACCCCGACGCCCACGCCGCATCTCGGCCTCTTCGCGACACCACCGGTATCCCGATCTACCCACTCGAGAGCCTCGACGATCGTAGATTCGAGCCGGTCGTCGCTCCACCGTCGAGCTAGCCCCCGCACGGGCCCGCATCTCCTCTTTGCTCGTGCCGCGCCACCACCGGGGTTCCCCTCACCCTCGAGCAGCTACGCCGACCGCCACTTGACTCCTTGCGACCAATCGACGCTGCGCCATCGCCATTCTCCGATGCCTGGACCAGCAACCATGAAGCCGTAAACCAAGCCGCTCCGTCCACGCCCGCTCTGCAGGTGACCACCGCTCGTAGACCCGACAACGCCTCGGCCCGCGTTGCCCACCGCCTCCGCTCAAGCTAGCACCTAACGACGCTCCTCTCTGCCTGTTCCCGCGCGACGCCCCTGCTCCGCCTCTGCCGTCGCCGATCTGCAACGCCGGAAGCCCGAACGTCGAGCTGCTGCTCCTCCCTCGCTGCCGCGCCTCCGTCCTTCTGCGAGCCGACGCCACCGGAGCTCACACCGCTGCTGCTCGGCCGTCAATCTTCGCCCAAGAATCGTGACCCGACGTCCCCGCATTCTTCGCCTTCTCGCTGCTTCCCGACGCCATAGGAGTACACACGCTTTGCCCGTCTGCTTTGTCGCTAGTCTCCGTCGTTGGCGATCCACCGGTCGCCGGTTCTTGCCGGAGCTTCGGCGACCCAACCCTCCGGACGACGACTGCGCTGCCTTGAGACCCACGAGCAAGCCATGCGTGGGAAAAGAAAAAGAAGAAAACAAAAAAACAAAGGGGAACATTAGGTAGTTTATTATTATTATTATTATTATTATTATTATTATTATTATTATGGGTTAATACTCTGAAAAACCCCAAACTGGTACACTTGTGATAAATTTACCCCAAACTATTTTTTTGACCATGAAAAACCCCAAACTGGTAAACCTGTGACAAATTTACCCATTTGATTATAAAAAACCCTAAACGATACAATTATGACAAATTTACCCCCAAACTAATTTATTCAACTACAAAAAATCCTAAACTGGTAAATTTGTAACAAATATACCCTATACTAAATTGGATTAATACCACAAAAAAAATCATAAAAATTGTAAACTATGACAAACAGAACGTAAAATTCTAAATTGGTATACTGGTTAACCGACACGTGTTATTTAACTTAATAATTTGATAATAAAATTTAACGAAAATTAACATAGGGTAAATTTGTCACAAGTGTACCAGTTTGAGATAAATTTGTCAAAAGTATACCAGTTTGGGGTTTTTTGTGGTCAAAAAAATAGTTTAGAGTAAATTTGTCACAAGTATACCAGTTTGGGGTTTTTTTAGGGTATTATCCCTATTATTATCTTATCTTTATTCTTTTCGTTATATAGTTTATAGTTTGTTTTTATATAGTTTTTAGCGCGATTATTCATTAATGCATTATTGAAGTTCCAATGTGAAATAACCCCTCAAATTAGGGATTAGGAGTTCGATTTTCGCGCCCGAAATCCGACTCACGATCTCTTACAAAATCGACAATCCAATCTCATACCCGAGATTCGATTCGCGATTTAATTTAAAATTGACCAACCCGATCTCATGCGCGAGATACGATTCGTCAATTTTGAGTATTAATCTTATCTTTGATTAGATTGGATATCGGGTTTATTTGAATTAACTTTTGTTTTTGCATAAAAAATTCAAAAAAATGCAAGTTAGATTAGGGCTAGGGTTACCATATTTAGTTATTTTGTTTTTTTTTTTTAAATAAAAAAAAAATCTAAAAAAAATGCATTCAGGATATTAGTTTTTCTTAAGCATTGCACTCGTCAATTTAGAATAGGATTTTTGATTTTAAATTTTTATAACAAAAAAATCCCCAAAAAAAATAATTAATTTAGGATGCTAGTTTTTTAGGTTGCATGTTTAATTGTGTGCAAATCAAAATTTCGAATTTTATATATAAAAACAAAAAAACAAAAAAATCATCATGCATATTAGAATAGAATTGCATGTCTCATTTTAAGTTTCGATTTTTAGGATAAATTGCATTTTTAGGAATAGAAATATCATGTGCACGTCATGTGGGATTAGGTTCATAAAATGCACGCCATGTAGAATTAGGCTCATTTTATTAAAAATTGCCCGTCATTATAATTAGGTTATTTCGATTTGCATATTTGATTATTGCATGAAAACACAAAAAAAATATTTTACTCATGTCATGTAGTTTAGAACACATTGTCATGCCATTCCATGTTAGATTAGTAGAATGCATTGCATATTGCATGATTCTCATTAAATAAGTAAAAAAAAAAAGAAAAGGAAATTGCCTGTTAATTAGAAATCATATCTAGGTCTGTTGATATGAATTCTGATCTAACAATGCAGATGCTTTCGTTGCTATGAGGTAAGTCCTGGAATTTATTCATCGCTTTCTTGGGTGTTAAATTGGTGGTTTGCGCATCCACATGATCACCTCACATGTTAGGAGGATAAATTAAAATTAATTCAAGCTGCCTGCAAAATATTTTTGGAAATAAAAAGGAAAAGGTACCGAAAGGGCGTTAGAGAAATCTAGCGTAATCAAGTCCCCGAACTTATTTAATCTCTGGTTAAGTAATTCTCCCATTACTTTACTTGGGTTTCTAATCGACCTACCCAAAATATATTAGTGGCGACTCCATGATAAAAATCATTTGCATGTTAAGAACTTGAACATAAGTCGCGAATTGGTATGAGCTTGGGAGAGCCCGAGTTAAGTCTAGGCTTAACCATCCATTAGCCAAACCCTTAGGCGGTTCAACCCGCTTCAAGGAGGTCACGACAGATACACGCATCGTATGACATATTGTCTCGGTTGAATGGACAGTAGGTCATTTCATCTGTTTCACCACTTGGAAATCAAATCTTCAGTTTTAACTTTTAAGCACGTAGAAGTTCACCTCTTTTGAAATCACTTGTTTAGACCGCCCGCCGTCATCCTTGTATATTTTCCCATTCGTCCAAGTTGAGCCGAACCCCCATGCCTCTGTTTTCGTTTCTTGGTTTTCTGAGATGGTAGCCAGCGCCCGTTTCGACGACTTGTCCTTGGCCATCGGGATATCTACCTCCCTAGTGAGGCTCGCAGTGATGGATCGGCCGGCACAAGCTGAGTGCCACAAACCGACCAGCGTGGCACTCGCTTGGGAAGCTTGACGCTCTCCATGGTAGCGCAAGTGTTTTCTTCGTTTTTTTTTTTTTTTCAAAATTATTCAATTTCCTTTTCTCCAAAACAAATATCAGATTTTTATAGAGTTATCTTTCGTTTTTCCACTTATCTTTTAAGCTTCAAATTGTACTTTGGTTCTTTTATATATCCAAATCAACCCACTAATGCATATTTTTCGGTTTTATATTTTTTCTTTGATTTTTTTTGAGAATATTACTTAATGAAGTCCAAATTTAAATGATTTATTCTATTGTTCTAAATTTATTTATTATATGAAAATCAAATTTAGGGTGAGAAATTTGAATTCTATTATATTGTTGTCAAATGATACAGCTAGTACCAATAATCTCCATCTTATTTGATATGCATTTCGTTATTGTGGTGTATCGGGAAGATCTCATGCATACAGTTTATTTGCCAAACCCCTACTAATAATGCTATTAACGTATATATGAAGTTATAACTTCTAAATATTATTTTGTCAATAGGCTCTTACTTTGGCAGAATTGATTTTTCTCAATCGAATTAGTTTTTTCATGTTAAATTATTTTATTTTTTTTCTTGATCAAATCATTGATAAACAATTAACTTACTTTACAAAATTAGTTCATTTTTTTTATCGACTTGTAAAAGTTTTTTTTTTTTCATGCCAAGCATAACTTTTTATCTAATTTTGTTCACAACCATTCATCTTTCATTGTAATCAAATCAATGTATACATAAATTATTGTGTTTTGTTATCATCCAATAAAATATGGAATATAAGAAATTTCTTCGATGCTAATATCAAGTGAATTGAAATAGTTATATTATCTTTATTGCAATGGACAGACTTGAGATTTCAGAACGTGTCATTAGTTCAACTTTTTAGGATATATAGTTATACGCTAAAACTCTATTAGTGAACGTTTCCAGCGAACATCACATGCTCTAGCTTTAATTAACTTGTTTTAGAGGCCTTCCTTTCCCCGCCATGCACCCCTCGGCGAGGAAAAGTACCAAATCGGTGTTAAACCTTTTGTATTGGTACAAATTCAGTCCCTAAACTTTTCAATTGAACCAATTTAATCATAAACCTTTTCATATTGGTACCCATTTAGTCCATCCGGCTAATTTAAGCCGGAAATTGCTGATGTGGCCGCCGGTGGTCTTATGTGGCGCCATGTGGACAAATTTTATAATTTTTTAATATTTTTCAAAAAAAAATTTCTTTTATTTTCTTTTTTTTTTTCCTTTTCTCCTTAGCCCTTGGCCGGCGAGGCCGCTGGCCGGCGATGGTCGGCCGGGCTGGTGACCGGCGACCTCATCGGCCAAGGGCTAAGGAGAAAAGGAAAAAAAAAAAAAAGAAAAAAAGGGGAAAAAGAAAAATAATTTAAAAAATCTGAAAAAAATATAAAAATTATAAAATTTGTCCACATGGCGCCACATAAGACCACCGGCGGCCACATCAGCAATTTCAGGCTTAAATTAGCTAGATGGACTGAATTGATCTTAAATTAGCCGGATGGACTGAATTGATACCAATATGAAAATGTTTAAGACTAAATTGGTCCAATTGAAAAGTTTAGTACTGAATTGGTACCAATACAAAAGGTTTATAACTGATTTGGTACTTTTCCCTCCTTGCTGGTGTACCACGCAGGGCTCGGATTTTTTATTTTACTCACAAAGAGAATATCCTAACATTTCACATGTTTGCTCTAACGTGCTAAAACCAAAAACTATCAGAGAACGTTACAGTGGACGCTAGTGTTGCCACTGCTAGGTGCTTGTTTAGCAGGTCCTTTATTTCGTCCTGTTTCTTTGGACTGGAAGATTGGTCACTCCGGGAATCGACTTTTCAGCCACAGAATGCATATATCGCCCCTCATGGGCCACGTCGTGCAACGTGCAGACTAAAATTAACAGGGTCAGCCAATGGGGCTGCGGAGGCAAAAAGGAGTGGAAAGAAAGGACGCTCTGAGCTAACTAGAGAAGAATGGTAGTCCTAATGCAGTAGGAGACAAAACTTATTATATTGATATACTAGGAACATCATCGAATAGTGGAGGCTTTCCCCTAAATTTGGCCACCAGGTCAAGGGTTCAACTCCCAAGTATGGTTCCGTGATTTAAGTGGAAGGCCCCGGCAGTAGGTTGCTGGGCCAGTCTCCCCAAGGTATCATCAGTGCTATACTCCTGTAAGGTGAGCTAGGCCGGATCCTCGTTATAAAAAAAAAAAATAATAAAACGTCATCGAATAGAGTGAACCAATCAAGAAAGAACACAATGAAATGTTTGTGATCCAGCATCAATATGGAAGATCATTAATATTAACAAGGGAAATATTATACTATTAGAAAAAGAAAAGGGAAAACAAAATACTAATCAGTTTGATAAATAATTACCCTCCAATGTGAAAACTTCGTTCTCTGACGATCTATAGGCGATATCGAAAGCAATGAACTCGTTTTTTCCACGAAAGATGAACCAAAGTGGCCATTTTATATTACATTAAAGGGCTAAACTTGCTGTTGAATTAATCCTCATAGATAGTTCCTTACTTGCTTCAAGTCTCTTTAACTAATCCTATTCCGTGCCAAGCAGAGAAGAAAAGAGGCATAGAATCTATTCTTAATTAGTCCTTTCATAGCCAGCTTTGGTAATTATGCATACAATCATCCTTTGTGCCAATTATGATCACATCGAAAGTTTAGTAATTATGGACAAGAAAGTATGTTATGTATCAATTACACAACCGAAGCGACTAACCAACCAATCACATGACTTGCACAATATGCATTTTTTATTAGATTTGCTGGACTTAAATTTCGAAGCTTTTCTTTTTTATAGACTTGTTACACCATGTATTATCATCGCGAGACACAAAATATCTCCTCTCGGAACACATCAAGAATAATAAAAAGGAAACGTATCCTTTCCCTGTGATCGGCATGTGGCTAGCCACGTGGCATCATCCAATTGGTGAGCAGTTACTGTAGGAACAAGTTTATGTAGGCTCTCGCATGAATGTGGTGATGGATGGTGGCACCTTTTCCACCGGCCCAAAAAAATCAAAATGAGCATAGAGGGGAAATCACAAATGGGACATAGACGATGAACATCAATTTCATAGTTGATGGCTCCCATTGGAGGAGCTATGAGAAAGTTTTAAATTTTTTTTGGTTTTCTTTGCCAAAAGCTTGACTTACAGAATAGGTGATTGAGGATTATTTTCTTTACACACGGACATGACCAAGTGTCTAGGATGTCATGACTCATGAGTGCCACCAGTTGGACCAGTCTAGATAAGTCGTCCATGGCCACTTTAGACAAGCAACTTCATGAACCGTGAGCTTCCACATGTTCAGAGCTTAAACTATAATCAAATGATACAGTATTTCGCATGAAGCAAGTATTACTGTCAAATTCATGGAACTACGATCAACCGTTGAAAAACTTAAACTATGTATGCAAAGGCTTGGTTTAATTCAAATACTTCAATTCTCTTACTCACAAAATAGGAAAGCAACTGTAGAATGAGCGATAGGAAATACATATTTATTCATGCAAATCATGGATGGTATCGAATGACCAACTGAAACTAGTAATAGGGAAAATGTGGCGCGTCCTGTCACTGAGAAATCTTTCGTTCTTTTTACAAACATCATCCGACAGCTCACTAGCGGAGGTCCAGCCCGCTGTTCTGTCTTCTTCCGAGTCATCCAAAAGGTCCGTCTCAATTCCCCACAAATAAATGTGAGCGAGAACAAGCCAGGATACCATAATGCGGATTGGGCGACGGTGGCTCCAAATCAAGGGAGGGTCCTCTATCAATTTAGCAACCGAGAAGATGAGGAGGAAAACGAGTCCCAAATAAAATATGGTATTAGCGAGCCGAGAGAGTTTGCCAACGGTTAAGGTGACACCAGTTAAGAAAGCAGCAGACATCGCCGGGAGTGCTATTTTTAGTGGCAGCATTGAGCGTCGGTATGCAATCATTAGTGCGGACGTCTTTTTGCTGCGCCCAGAGGAGGGTGACGACCGCGGTCATCAAGCAGAACATGGCGATGGTGTTGCTAATGGCGAAGGCCCGGAGCATTCTATTGTCTAGCATTGTAGCCATGCTGCGGTCATCTTTGGAGGCTGTGTCCGAGCTGTTAAATCCTCTAGGAACTACAAAAGTCACAGTGGCCACAAGCGTTGCCACCACCGAGCGGTTACCGATCAGATTCTTCATTTGGTCCATGTTTGGCTTCCTTTTGTCCACGTCGATTATTGAGAAGGCTACAGTTCCAGCTAGACTTTTCCCACATGTGGATGCCAATGCCATGACTGTCAATTGCTGAGATCGGAAGCATATAAAAA